>NW_026969452.1:600000-817555 GCF_028390025.1 Pseudophryne corroboree
AAAAGAGAAAAGGGGTATGCAGGGCATGGCGGCCTTTTGCGGCGCTTGGATGACCCTTAGTTCGCATTAAACACCCCCACCCTCCTTCGGTGTGGGGCTCATGTTGGCCATGCCCCATCCCCTGAAGCATTCAAGCTGATTTCTTGCAGCAGCTTGGCACTGTAACAGCTCCAGAGCTGTTCTGTAAGGCAAGTAAAAGGGTGTGGGCCCTGCAGCACTACCTGTAGTTTGCATTGTGCATTGGAAGGCACAAAGTAAGCAGACAGGAGGAGAAGTCAGGATAGTGCACAAGGGTATAAAAGGGAGCGGCTCAAGAAAAGAGAAGTTGAAACAGACAGCAAACTAGGCTGGAGAGAGACCTGAGACAAAGAGATCTGAATTATACGAGACCTGACCAGGGGAAACACAAATTATGCAGTCAAGTTTCCCACATTTGGGGAAATCGCAGGGGCAGCACACCCAGAGTGCAATGGGTGAGCCTTGCCCTGGGAGAAGCACCTTCATGATCATAGTATCTCACCTGGCAGGTAAGTAGGAGTTGGGCTAGAGCTGGGGAGGGTCGCTGCTCGGGCACCCCCCTGTCAAGTGAAGGAGATCCAACTGAGGCAGCACAAGGAAACTCTCAAAAGAAGAACAAGGCTAGAGGAAGATCTGAAACAAAGAAATCTGACTTTTACCAGAGCTGACCAGAGGAAAACACAAACACAGTCCCCCACTACCAACAAATAAAGCAGTCGCGTTTCCCACATTTGGGGAAATCACAGGGGTCAGCATACCCAGAATGCAATGAATGAACCTCACCCTGGGAGAGTAATCTTCATGACCATGGTATCTCCTATGCAAAATAAGTATGATTTGGGATAGGGCTGGGGAGGGCCGCTGCTCATGCACATCTCTGTCAAGTAAAGGAGATTCAACTGAGGCAGCACAAGGGAACTCTCATCTGGGGACAACAACTGCAGGGAGAACACATATTTTCAGATGAACATGGGAGGGCAGAAGGCTGCCTAATACTGAAGCACCCCCAAACAACAAACCAAATGCAACAACTAGTGCAAGCATTCCAGGGGGAAGTTCTGCAGAAGACGGATTTGCATACGGTGATGTCATCCAAGCAGTGGGTCAAAGTTGGCTTCAACCCTCATCTGCATATGAAAATAGAAAAGGGGCGTGCAGGGCATGGCGGCCTTTTGCGGTGCTTGGATGACCCCTAGTTCGCATTAAACACCCCCACCCTCCTTTGGTGTGGGGCTCATGTTGGCCATGCCCCATCCCCTGAAGCATTCAAGCTGATTTATTGCAGCAGCTGGGCACTGTAACAGCTCCAGAGCTGCTCTGAACGGCAAGTAAAAGGGTGTGGGCCCTGCAGCACTACCTGTAGTTTGCATTGTGCATTGGAAGGCACAAAGTAAGCAGACGGGAGAAGTCAGGATAGTGCGCAAGGGCATAGAATGGAGCGGCTCAAGAAAAGAGAAGTTGAAACAGACAGCAAACTAGGCTGGAGAGATACCTGAGACAAAGAGATCTGAATTATACGAGAGCCGACCAGGGGAAACACAAATTATGCAGTCAAGTTTCCCACATTTGGGGAAATCGCAGGAGCAGCACACCCAGAGTGCAATGGGTGAGCCTTGCCCTGGGAGAAGCACCTTCAAGATCATAGTATCTCACCTGGCAGGTAAGTAGGAGTTGGGCTAGAGCTGGGGAGGGTCGCTGCTCGGGCACCCCCCTGTCAAGTGGAGGAGATCCAACTGAGGCAGCACAATGGAACTCTCGAAAGAAGAACAAGGCTAGAGGAAGATCTGAGACAAAGAAATCTGACTTTTACCAGAGCGGACCAGCGGAAAACACAAACACAGTCCCCCACTACCACAAATAATGCAGGCGAGTTTCCCACATTTGGGGAAATCACAGGGGTCAGCATACCCAGAATGCAATGAATGAACCTCACCCTGGGTGAACAATCTTCATGACCATGGTGTCTCCTATGCAAAATAAGTATGATTTGGGATAGGGCTGGGGAGGGCCGCTGCTCAGGCACATCTCTGTCAAGTAAAGGAAATTCAACTGAGGCAGCACAAGGGAACTCTCATCTGGGGACAACAACTGCAGGGAGAACACATATTTTCAGATGAACATGGGAGGGCAGAAGGCTGCCTAATACTGAAGCACCCCCAAACAACAAACCAAATGCAACAACTATTGCAAGCATTCCTGGGGGAAGGCCTGCAGCAGATGGATTTGCATATGGTGATGTTATCCAAGCAGTGGGTCAAAGTTAGCTTCAACCCTCATCTGCATATGAAAAGAGAAAAGGGGCGTGCAGGGCATGGCGGCCTTTTGCGCTGCTTGGATGACCCCTAGATCGCATTAAACACCCCCACCCTCCTTTGGTGTGGGGCTCATGTTGGCCATGCCCCATCCCATGAAGCATTCAAGCTGATTTCTTGCAGCAGCTGGGCACTGTAACAGCTCCAGAGCTGCTCTGTAAGGCAAGTAAAAGGGTGTGGGCCCTGCAGCACTACCTGTAGTTTGCATTGTGCATTGGAAGGCACAAAGTAAGCAGACGGGAGGAGAAGTCAGGATAGTGCACAAGGGTATAGAAGGGAGGGGCTCAAGAAAAAAGAAGTGGAAACAGACAGCAAACTAGGCTGGAGAGAGACCTGAGACAAAGAGATCTGAATTATACGAGAGCCGACCAGAGGAAACACAAATTATGCAGTCAAGTGTCCCACATTTGGGGAAATCGTAGGAGCAGCACACCCAGAGTGCAATGGGTGAGCCTTGCCCTGGGAGAAGCACCTTCCTGATTATAGTATCTCACCTGGCAGGTAAGTAGGAGTTGGGCTAGAGCTTGGGAGGGTCGCTGCTCGGGCACCCCCCTGTCAAGTGAAGGAGATCCAACTGAGGCAGCACAAGGAAACTCTCGAAAGAAGAACAAGGCTAGAGGAAGATCTGAGACAAAGAAATCTGACTTTTACCAGAGCTGACCAGAGGAAAGCACAAACACAGTCCCCCACTACCACAAATAATGCAGTCGAGTTTCCCAAATTTGGGGAAATCACAGGGGTCAGCATACCCAGAATGCAATGAATGAACCTCACCCTGGGAGAACAATCTTCATGACCATGGTATCTCCTATGCAAAATAAGTATGATTTGGGATAGTGCTGGGGAGGGCCGCTGCTCAGGCACATCTCTGTCAAGTAAAGGAGATTCAACTGAGGCAGCACAAGGGAACTCTCATCTGGGGACAACAACTGCAGGGAGAACACATATTTTCAGATGAACATGGGAGGACAGAAGGCTGCCTAATACTGAAGCACCCCCAAACAACAAACCAAATGCAACAACTAGTAAAAGCATTCCTGGGTGAAGGTCTGCAGAAGACGGATTTGCATACGGTGATGTCATCCAAGCAGTGGGCCAAAGTTGGCTGGAACCCTCATCTGCATATGAAAAGAGAAAAGGGTTATGCAGGGCATGGCGGCCTTTTGCGGCGCTTGGATGACCCCTAGTTCGCATTAAACACCTCCACCCTCCTTCGGTGTGGGGCTCATGTTGGCTATGCCCCAGCCCCTGAAGCATTCAAGCTGATTTCTTGCAGCAGCTGGGCACTGTAACAGCTCCAGAGCTGCTCTGTAAGGCAAGTAAAAGGGTGTGGGCCCTGCAGCACTACCTGTAGTTCGCATTGTGCGTTGGAAGGCACAAAGTAAGCAGACGGGAGAAGTCAGGATAGTGCGCAAGGGCATAGAAGGGAGCGGCTCAAGAAAAGAGAAGTGGAAACAGACAGCAAACTAGGCTGGAGAGAGACCTGAGACAAAGAGATCTGAATTATACGAGAGCCGACCAGGGGAAACACAAATTATGCAGTCAAGTTTCCCACATTTGGGGAAATCGCAGGGGCAGCACACCCAGAGTGCAATGGGTGAGCCTTGCCCTGGGAGAAGCACCTTCAAGATCATAGTATCTCACCTGGCAGGTAAGTAGGAGTTGGGCTAGAGCTGGGGAGGGTCGCTGCTCGGGCACCCCATTGTCAAGTGAAGGAGATCCAACTGAGGCAGCACAATGGAACTCTCGAAAGAAGAACAAGGCTAGAGGAAGATCTGAGACAAAGAAATCTGACTTTTACCAGAGCTGACCAGCGGAAAACACAAACACAGTCCCCCACTACCACAAATAATGCAGGCGAGTTTCCCACATTTGGGGAAATCACAGGGGTCAGCATACCCAGAATGCAATGAATGAACCTCACCCTGGGTGAACAATCTTCATGACCATGGTGTCTCCTATGCAAAATAAGTATGATTTGGGATAGGGCTGGGGAGGGCCGCTGCTCAGGCACATCTCTGTCAAGTAAAGAAAATTCAACTGAGGCAGCACAAGGGAACTCTCATCTGGGGACAACAACTGCAGGGAGAACACATATTTTCAGATGAACATGGGAGGGCAGAAGGCTGCCTAATACTGAAGCACCCCCAAACAACAAACCAAATGCAACAACTAGTGCAAGCATTCCTGGGGGAAGGCCTGCAGCAGATGGATTTGCATATGGTGATGTTATCCAAGCAGTGGGTCAACGTTGGCTTCAACCCTCATCTGCATATGAAAAGAGAAAAGGGGCGTGCAGGGCATGGCGGCCTTTTGCGCTGCTTGGATGACCCCTAGATCGCATTAAACACCCCCACCCTCCTTTGGTGTTGGGCTCATGTTGGCCATGCCCCATCCCCTGAAGCATTCAAGCTGATTTCTTGCAGCAGCTTGGCACTGTAACAGCTCCAGAGCTGTTCTGTAAGGCAAGTAAAAGGGTGTGGGCCCTGCAGCACTACCTGTAGTTTGCATTGTGCATTGGAAGGCACAAAGTAAGCAGACAGGAGGAGAAGTCAGGATAGTGCACAAGGGTATAAAAGGGAGCGGCTCAAGAAAAGAGAAGTTGAAACAGACAGCAAACTAGGCTGGAGAGAGACCTGAGACAAAGAGATCTGAATTATACGAGACCTGACCAGGGGAAACACAAATTATGCAGTCAAGTTTCCCACATTTGGGGAAATCGCAGGGGCAGCACACCCAGAGTGCAATGGGTGAGCCTTGCCCTGGGAGAAGCACCTTCATGATCATAGTATATCACCTGGCAGGTAAGTTGGAGTTGGGCTAGAGCTGGGGAGGGTCGCTGCTCGGGCACCCCCCTGTCAAGTGAAGGAGATCCAACTGAGGCAGCACAAGGAAACTCTCAAAAGAAGAACAAGGCTAGAGGAAGATCTGAAACAAAGAAATCTGACTTTTACCAGAGCTGACCAGAGGAAAACACAAACACAGTCCCCCACTACCAACAAATAAAGCAGTCGCGTTTCCCACATTTGGGGAAATCACAGGGGTCAGCATACCCAGAATGCAATGAATGAACCTCACCCTGGGAGAGTAATCTTCATGACCATGGTATCTCCTATGCAAAATAAGTATGATTTGGGATAGGGCTGGGGAGGGCCGCTGCTCATGCACATCTCTGTCAAGTAAAGGAGATTCAACTGAGGCAGCACAAGGGAACTCTCATCTGGGGACAACAACTGCAGGGAGAACACATATTTTCAGATGAACATGGGAGGGCAGAAGGCTGCCTAATACTGAAGCACCCCCAAACAACAAACCAAATGCAACAACTAGTGCAAGCATTCCAGGGGGAAGTTCTGCAGAAGACGGATTTGCATACGGTGATGTCATCCAAGCAGTGGGTCAAAGTTGGCTTCAACCCTCATCTGCATATGAAAATAGAAAAGGGGCGTGCAGGGCATGGCGGCCTTTTGCGGTGCTTGGATGACCCCTAGTTCGCATTAAACACCCCCACCCTCCTTTGGTGTGGGGCTCATGTTGGCTATGCCCCAGCCCCTGAAGCATTCAAGCTGATTTATTGCAGCAGCTGGGCACTGTAACAGCTCCAGAGCTGCTCTGAACGGCAAGTAAAAGGGTGTGGGCCCTGCAGCACTACCTGTAGTTTGCATTGTGCATTGGAAGGCACAAAGTAAGCAGACGGGAGAAGTCAGGATAGTGCGCAAGGGCATAGAAGGGAGCGGCTCAAGAAAAGAGAAGTTGAAACAGACAGCAAACTAGGCTGGAGAGATACCTGAGACAAAGAGATCTGAATTATACGAGAGCAGACCAGGGGAAACACAAATTATGCAGTCAAGTTTCCCACATTTGGGGAAATCGCAGGAGCAGCACACCCAGAGTGCAATGGGTGAGCCTTGCCCTGGGAGAAGCACCTTCAAGATCATAGTATCTCTCCTGGCAGGTAAGTAGGAGTTGGGCTAGAGCTGGGGAGGGTCGCTGCTCGGGCACCCCCCTGTCAAGTGGAGGAGATCCAACTGAGGCAGCACAATGGAACTCTCGAAAGAAGAACAAGGCTAGAGGAAGATCTGAGACAAAGAAATCTGACTTTTACCAGAGCTGACCAGCGGAAAACACAAACACAGTCCCCCACTACCACAAATAATGCAGGCGAGTTTCCCACATTTGGGGAAATCACAGGGGTCAGCATACCCAGAATGCAATGAATGAACCTCACCCTGGGTGAACAATCTTCATGACCATGGTGTCTCCTATGCAAAATAAGTATGATTTGGGATAGGGCTGGGGAGGGCCGCTGCTCAGGCACATCTCTGTCAAGTAAAGGAAATTCAACTGAGGCAGCACAAGGGAACTCTCATCTGGGGACAACAACTGCAGGGAGAACACATATTTTCAGATGAACATGGGAGGGCAGAAGGCTGCCTAATACTGAAGCACCCCCAAACAACAAACCAAATGCAACAACTATTGCAAGCATTCCTGGGGGAAGGCCTGCAGCAGATGGATTTGCATATGGTGATGTTATCCAAGCAGTGGGTCAAAGTTGGCTTCAACCCTCATCTGCATATGAAAAGAGAAAAGGGGCGTGCAGGGCATGGCGGCCTTTTGCGCTGCTTCGATGACCCCTAGATCGCATTAAACACCCCCACCCTCCTTTGGTGTGGGGCTCATGTTGGCCATGCCCCATCCCATGAAGCATTCAAGCTGATTTCTTGCAGCAGCTGGGCACTGTAACAGCTCCAGAGCTGCTCTGTAAGGCAAGTAAAAGGGTGTGGGCCCTGCAGCACTACCTGTAGTTTGCATTGTGCATTGGAAGGCACAAAGTAAGCAGACGGGAGGAGAAGTCAGGGTAGTGCACAAGGGTATAGAAGGGAGGGGCTCAAGAAAAAAGAAGTGGAAACAGACAGCAAACTAGGCTGGAGAGAGACCTGAGACAAAGAGATCTGAATTATACGAGAGCCGACCAGAGGAAACACAAATTATGCAGTCAAGTGTCCCACATTTGGGGAAATCGTAGGAGCAGCACACCCAGAGTGCAATGGGTGAGCCTTGCCCTGGGAGAAGCACCTTCCTGATTATAGTATCTCACCTGGCAGGTAAGTAGGAGTTGGGCTAGAGCTTGGGAGGGTCGCTGCTCGGGCACCCCCCTGTCAAGTGAAGGAGATCCAACTGAGGCAGCACAAGGAAACTCTCGAAAGAAGAACAAGGCTAGAGGAAGATCTGAGACAAAGAAATCTGACTTTTACCAGAGCTGACCAGAGGAAAGCACAAACACAGTCCCCCACTACCACAAATAATGCAGTCGAGTTTCCCAAATTTGGGGAAATCACAGGGGTCAGCATACCCAGAATGCAATGAATGAACCTCACCCTGGGAGAACAATCTTCATGACCATGGTATCTCCTATGCAAAATAAGTATGATTTGGGATAGGGCTGGGGAGGGCCGCTGCTCAGGCACATCTCTGTCAAGTAAAGGAGATTCAACTGAGGCAGCACAAGGGAACTCTCATCTGGGGACAACAACTGCAGGGAGAACACATATTTTCAGATGAACATGGGAGGACAGAAGGCTGCCTAATACTGAAGCACCCCCAAACAACAAACCAAATGCAACAACTAGTAAAAGCATTCCTGGGTGAAGGTCTGCAGAAGACGGATTTGCATACGGTGATGTCATCCAAGCAGTGGGCCAAAGTTGGCTGGAACCCTCATCTGCATATGAAAAGAGAAAAGGGTTATGCAGGGCATGGCGGCCTTTTGCGGCGCTTGGATGACCCCTAGTTCGCATTAAACACCTCCACCCTCCTTCGGTGTGGGGCTCATGTTGGCTATGCCCCAGCCCCTGAAGCATTCAAGCTGATTTCTTGCAGCAGCTGGGCACTGTAACAGCTCCAGAGCTGCTCTGAACGGCAAGTAAAAGGGTGTGGGCCCTGCAGCACTACCTGTAGTTCGCATTGTGCGTTGGAAGGCACAAAGTAAGCAAACGGGAGAAGTCAGGATAGTGCGCAAGGGCATAGAAGGGAGCGGCTCAAGAAAAGAGAAGTGGAAACAGACAGCAAACTAGGCTGGAGAGAGACCTGAGACAAAGAGATCTGAATTATACGAGAGCCGACCAGGGGAAACACAAATTATGCAGTCAAGTTTCCCACATTTGGGGAAATCGCAGGGGCAGCACACCCAGAGTGCAATGGGTGAGCCTTGCCCTGGGAGAAGCACCTTCAAGATCATAGTATCTCACCTGGCAGGTAAGTAGGAGTTGGGCTAGAGCTGGGGAGGGTCGCTGCTCGGGCACCCCATTGTCAAGTGAAGGAGATCCAACTGAGGCAGCACAATGGAACTCTCGAAAGAAGAACAAGGCTAGAGGAAGATCTGAGACAAAGAAATCTGACTTTTACCAGAGCTGACCAGCGGAAAACACAAACACAGTCCCCCACTACCACAAATAATGCAGGCGAGTTTCCCACATTTGGGGAAATCACAGGGGTCAGCATACCCAGAATGCAATGAATGAACCTCACCCTGGGTGAACAATCTTCATGACCATGGTGTCTCCTATGCAAAATAAGTATGATTTGGGATAGGGCTGGGGAGGGCCGCTGCTCAGGCACATCTCTGTCAAGTAAAGAAAATTCAACTGAGGCAGCACAAGGGAACTCTCATCTGGGGACAACAACTGCAGGGAGAACACATATTTTCAGATGAACATGGGAGGGCAGAAGGCTGCCTAATACTGAAGCACCCCCAAACAACAAACCAAATGCAACAACTAGTGCAAGCATTCCTGGGGGAAGGCCTGCAGCAGATGGATTTGCATATGGTGATGTTATCCAAGCAGTGGGTCAACGTTGGCTTCAACCCTCATCTGCATATGAAAAGAGAAAAGGGGCGTGCAGGGCATGGCGGCCTTTTGCGCTGCTTGGATGACCCCTAGATCGCATTAAACACCCCCACCCTCCTTTGGTGTGGGGCTCATGTTGGCCATGCCCCATCCCATGAAGCATTCAAGCTGATTTCTTGCAGCAGCTGGGCACTGTAACAGCTCCAGAGCTGCTCTGTAAGGCAAGTAAAAGGGTGTAGGCCCTGCAGCACTACCTGTAGTTTGCATTGTGCATTGGAAGGCACAAAGTAAGCAGACGGGAGGAGAAGTCAGGATAGTGCACAAGGGTATAGAAGGGAGGGGCTCAAGAAAAAAGAAGTGGAAACAGACAGCAAACTAGGCTGGAGAGAGACCTGAGACAAAGAGATCTGAATTATACGAGAGCCGACCAGAGGAAACACAAATTATGCAGTCAAGTGTCCCACATTTGGGGAAATCGTAGAAGCAGCACACCCAGAGTGCAATGGGTGAGCCTTGCCCTGGGAGAAGCACCTTCCTGATTATAGTATCTCACCTGGCAGGTAAGTAGGAGTTGGGCTAGAGCTTGGGAGGGTCGCTGCTCGGGCACCCCCCTGTCAAGTGAAGGAGATCCAACTGAGGCAGCACAAGGAAACTCTCGAAAGAAGAACAAGGCTAGAGGAAGATCTGAGACAAAGAAATCTGACTTTTACCAGAGCTGACCAGAGGAAAGCACAAACACAGTCCCCCACTACCACAAATAATGCAGTCGAGTTTCCCAAATTTGGGGAAATCACAGGGGTCAGCATACCCAGAATGCAATGAATGAACCTCACCCTGGGAGAACAATCTTCATGACCATGGTATCTCCTATGCAAAATAAGTATGATTTGGGATAGGGCTGGGGAGGGCCGCTGCTCAGGCACATCTCTGTCAAGTAAAGGAGATTCAACTGAGGCAGCACAAGGGAACTCTCATCTGGGGACAACAACTGCAGGGAGAACACATATTTTCAGATGAACATGGGAGGACAGAAGGCTGCCTAATACTGAAGCACCCCCAAACAACAAACCAAATGCAACAACTAGTAAAAGCATTCCTGGGTGAAGGTCTGCAGAAGACGGATTTGCATACGGTGATGTCATCCAAGCAGTGGGCCAAAGTTGGCTGGAACCCTCATCTGCATATGAAAAGAGAAAAGGGTTATGCAGGGCATGGTGGCCTTTTGCGGCGCTTGGATGACCCCTAGTTCGCATTAAACACCTCCACCCTCCTTCGGTGTGGGGCTCATGTTGGCTATGCCCCAGCCCCTGAAGCATTCAAGCTGATTTCTTGCAGCAGCTGGGCAATGTAACAGCTCCAGAGCTGCTCTGTAAGGCAAGTAAAAGGGTGTGGGCCCTGCAGCACTACCTGTAGTTCGCATTGTGCGTTGGAAGGCACAAAGTAAGCAGACGGGAGAAGTCAGGATAGTGCGCAAGGGCATAGAAGGGAGCGGCTGAAGAAAAGAGAAGTGGAAACAGACAGCAAACTAGGCTGGAGAGAGACCTGAGACAAAGAGATCTGAATTATACGAGAGCCGACCAGGGGAAACACAAATTATGCAGTCAAGTTTCCCACATTTGGGGAAATCGCAGGGGCAGCACACCCAGAGTGCAATGGGTGAGCCTTGCCCTGTGAGAAGCACCTTCATGATCATAGTATCTCACCTGGCAGGTAAGTAGGAGTTGGGCTAGAGCTGGGGAGGGTCGCTGCTCGGGCACCCCCCTGTCAAGTGAAGGAGATCCAACTGAGGCAGCACAAAGGAACTCTCGAAAGAAGAACAAGGCTAGAGGAAGATCTGAGACAAAGAAATCTGACTTTTACCAGAGCTGACCAAAGGAAAGCACAAACACAGTCCACCACTACCACAAATAATGCAGTCGAGTTTCCCACATTTGGGGAAATCACAGGGGTCAGCATACCCAGAGTGCAATGAATGAACCGCACCCTGGGAGAACAATCTTCATAACAATGGTATCTCCTATGCAAAATAAGTATGATTTGGGATATGGCTGGGGAGGGCCGCTGCTCAGGCACATCTCTGTCAAGTAAAGGAGATTCAACTGAGGCAGCACAAGGGAACTCTCATCTGGGGACAACAACTGCACGGAGAACACATATTTTCAGATGAACATGGGAGGGCAGAAGGCTGCCTAATACTGAAGCACCCCCAAACAACAAACCAAATGCAACAACTAGTGCAAGCATTCCTGGGGGAAGGCCTGCAGCAGATAGATTTGCATATGGTGATGTCATCCAAGCAGTGGGTCAAAGTTGGCTTCAACCCTCGTCTGCATATGAAAAGAGAAAAGGGGCGTGCAGGGCATGGTGGCCTTTTGCGGCACTTGGCTGACCCCTAGTTTGCATTAAACACCTCCACCCTCCTTCGGTGTGGGGCTCATGTTGGCTATGCCCCAGCCCCTGAAGCATTCAAGCTGATTTCTTACAGCAGCTGGGCACTGTAACAGCTCCAGAGCTGCTCTGTAAGGCAAGTAAAAGGGTGTGGGCCCTGCAGCACTACCTGTAGTTCGCATTGTGCGTTGGAAGGCACAAAGTAAGCAGAAAGGAGGAGAAGTCAGGATAGTGCGCAAGGGCATAGAAGGGAGCGGCTCAAGAAAAGAGAAGTGGAAACAGACAGCAAACTAGGCTGGAGAGAGACCTGAGACAAAGAGATCTGAATTATACGATAGCCGACCAGGGGAAACACAAATTATGCAGTCAAGTTTCCCAAATTTCGGGAAATCGCAGGAGCAGCACACCCAGAGTGCAATGGGTGAGCCTTGCCCTGGGAGAAGCACCTTCATGATCATAGTATCTCACCTAGCAGGTAAGTAGGAGTTGGGCGAGAGTTGGGGAGGGTCGCTGCTCGGGTACCCCCCTGTCAAGTGAAGGAGATCCAACTGAGGCAGCACAAGGGAACTCTCGAAAGAAGAACAAGGCTAGAGGAAAATCTGAGACAAAGAAATCTGACTTTTACCAGAGCTGACCAGAGGAAAGCACAAACACAGTCCCCCACTATTACAAATAATGCAGTCGAGTTTCCCACATTTGGGGAAATCACAGGGGTCAGCATACCCAAAATGCAATGAATGAACCTCACCCTGGGAGAACAATCTTCATGACCATGGTATCTCCTATGCAAAATAAGTATGATTTGGGATAGGGCTGGGGAGGGCCGCTGCTCATGCACATCTCTGTCAAGTAAAGGAGATTCAACTGAGGCAGCACAAGGAAACTCTTATCTGGGGACAACAACTGCAGGGAGAACACATATTTTCAGATGAACATGGGAGGGCAGAAGGCTGCCTAATACTGAAGCACCCCCAAACAACAAACCAAATGCAACAACTAGTACAAGCATTCCTGGGGGAAGTTCTGCAGAAGACGGAATTGCATACGGTGATGTCATCCAAGCAGTGGGTCAAAGTTGGCTTCAACCCTCGTCTGCATATGAAAAGAGAAAAGGGGCGTGCAGGGCATGGCGGCCTTTTGCGGCGCTTGGATGACCCCTAGTTCGCATTAAACACCTCCACCCTCCTTCGGTGTGGGGCTCATGTTGGCTATGCCCCAGCCCCTGAAGCATTCAAGCTGATTTCTTGCAGCAGCTGGGCACTGTAACAGCTCCAGAGCTGCTCTGTAAGGCAAGTAAAAGGGTGTGGTCCCTGCAGCACTACATGTAGTTCGCATTGTGCGTTGGAAGGCACAAAGTAAGCAGACGGGAGAAGTCAGGATAGTGCGCAAGGGCATAGAAGGGAGCGGCTCAAGAAAAGAGAAGTGGAAACAGACAGCAAACTAGGCTGGAGAGAGACCTGAGACAAAGAGATCTGAATTATACGAGAGCCGACCAGGGGAAACACAAATTATGCAGTCAAGTTTCCCACATTTGGGGAAATCGCAGGGGCAGCACACCCAGAGTGCAATGGGTGAGCCTTGCCCTGGGAGAAGCACCTTCATGATCATAGTATCTCACCTGGCAGGTAAGTAGGAGTTGGGCTAGAGCTGGGGAGGGTCGCTGCTCGGGCACCCCCCTGTCAAGTGAAGGAGATCCAACTGAGGCAGCACAAAGGAACTCTCGAAAGAAGAACAAGGCTAGAGGAAGATCTGAGACAAAGAAATCTGACTTTTACCAGAGCTGACCTGAAGAAAGCACAAACACAGTCCACCACTACCACAAATAATGCAGTCGAGTTTCCCACATTTGGGGAAATCACAGGGGTCAGCATACCCAGAGTGCAATGAATGAACCGCACCCTGGGAGAACAATCTTCATAACAATGGTATCTCCTATGCAAAATAAGTATGATTTGGGATATGGCTGGGGAGGGCCGCTGCTCAGGCACATCTCTGTCAAGTAAAGTTGATTCAACTGAGGCAGCACAAGGGAACTCTCATCTGGGGACAACAACTGCAGGGAGAACACATATTTTCAGATGAACATGGGAGGGCAGAAGGCTGCCTAATACTGAAGCACCCCCAAACAACAAACCAAATGCAACAACTAGTGCAAGCATTCCTGGGGGATGGCCTGCAGCAGATGGATTTGCATATGGTGATGTCATCCAAGCAGTGGGTCAAAGTTGGCTTCAACCCTCGTCTGCATATGAAAAGAGAAAAGGGGCGTGCAGGGCATGGCGGCCTTTTGCGGCGCTTGGATGACCCCTAGTTCGCATTAAACACCTCCACCCTCCTTCGGTGTGGGGCTCATGTTGGCTATGCCCCAGCCCCTGAAGCATTCAAGCTGATTTCTTGCAGCAGCTGGGCACTGTAACAGCTCCAGAGCTGCTCTGTACGGCAAGTAAAAGGGTGTGGGCCCTGCAGCACTACCTGTAGTTTGCATTGTGCATTGGAAGGCACAAAGTAAGCAGACAGGAGGAGAAGTCAGGATAGTGCACAAGGGTATAAAAGGGAGGGGCTCATGAAAAAAGAAGTGGAAACAGACAGCAAACTAGGCTGGAGAGAGACCTGAGACAAAGAGATCTGAATTATACGAGAGCCGACCAGGGGAAACACAAATTATGCAGTCAAGCTTCCCACATTTGGGGAAATCAGAGTGCAATGGGTGAGCCTTGCCCTGGGAGAAGCACCTTCATGATCATAGTATCTCACCTGGCAGGTAAGTAGGAGTTGGGCTAGAGCTGGGGAGGGTCGCTGCTCGGGCACCCCCCTGTCAAGTGAAAGAGATCCAACTGAGGCAGCACAAGGGAACTCTCGAAAGAAGAACAAGGCTAGAGGAAGATCTGAGACAAATAAATCTGACTTTTACCAGAGCTGACCAGAGGAAAGCACAAACACAGTCCCCCACTACCACAAATAATGCAGTCGAGTTTCCCACATTTGGGGAAATCACAGGGGTCAGCATACCCAGAATGCAATGAATGAACCTCACCCTGGGAGAACAATCTTCATGACCATGGTATCTCCTATGCAAAATAAGTATGATTTGGGATAGGTCTGGGGAGGGCCGCTGCTCAGGCACATCTCTGTCAAGTAAAGGAGATTCAACTGAGGCAGCACAAGGGAACTCTCATCTGGGGACAACAACTGCAGGGAGAACACATATTTTCAGATGAACATGGGAGGGCAGAAGGCTGCCTAATACTGAAGCACCCCCAAACAACAAACCAAATGCAACAACTAGTGCAAGCATTCCTGGGGGAAGGCCTGCAGCAGATGGATTTGCATACGGTGATGTCATCCAAGCAGTGGGTCAAAGTTGGCTTCAACCCTCGTCTGCATATGAAAAGAAAAAAGGGGCGTGCAGGGCATGGCGGCCTTTTGCAGCGCTTGGATGACCCCTAGTTCACATTAAACACCTCCACCCTCCTTCGGTGTGGGGCTCATGTTGGCTATGCCCCAGCCCCTGAAGCATTCAAGCTGATTTCTTGCAGCAGCTGGGCACTGTAACAGCTCCAGAGCTGCTCTGTACGGCAAGTAAAAGGGTGTGGGCCCTGCAGCACTACCTGTAGTTTGCATTGTGCATTGGAAGGCACAAAGTAAGCAGACAGGAGGAGAAGTCAGGATAGTGCACAAGGGTATAAAAGGGAGGGGCTCATGAAAAAAGAAGTGGAAACAGACAGCAAACTAGGCTGGAGAGAGACCTGAGACAAAGAGATCTGAATTATACGAGAGCCGACCAGGGGAAACACAAATTATGCAGTCAAGCTTCCCACATTTGGGGAAATCGCAGGGGCACCACACCCAGAGTGCAATGGGTGAGCCTTGCCCTGGGAGAAGCACCTTCATGATCAAAGTATCTCACCTGGCAGGTAAGTAGGAGTTGGGCTAGAGCTGGGGAGGGTCGCTGCTCTGGCACCCCCCTGTCAAGTGAAAGAGATCCAACTGAGGCAGCACAAGGGAACTCTCGAAAGAAGAACAAGGCTAGAGGAAGATCTGAGACAAATAAATCTGACTTTTACCAGAGCTGTCCAGAGGAAAGCACAAACACAGTCCCCCACTACCACAAATAATGCAGTCGAGTTTCCCACATTTGGGGAAATCACAGGGGTCAGCATACCCAGAATGCAGTGAATGAACCTCACCCTGGGAGAACAATCTTCATGACCATGGTATCGCCTATGCAAAATAAGTATGATTTGGGATAGGGCTGGGGAGGGCCGCTGCTCAGGCACATATCTGTCAAGTAAAGGAGATTCAACTGAGGCAGCACAAGGGAACTCTCATCTGGGGACAACAACTGCAGGGAGAACACATATTTCCAGATAAACATGGGAGGGCAGAAGGCTGCCTAATACTGAAGCACCCCCAAACAACAAACCAAATGCAACAACTAGTACAAGCATTCCTGGGGGAAGGCCTGCAGCAGATGGATTTGCATATGGTGATGTCATCCAAGCAGTGGGTCAAAGTTGGCTTCAACCCTCGTCTGCATATGAAAAGAGAAAAGGGGCGTGCAGGGCATGGCGGCCTTTTGCGGCGCTTGGATGACCCCTAGTTCGCATTAAACACCTCCACCCTCCTTCGGTGTGGGGCTCATGTTGGCTATGCCCCAGCCCCTGAAGCATTCAAGCTGATTTCTTGCAGCAGCTGGGCACTGTAACAGCTCCAGAGCTGCTCTGAACGGCAAGTAAAAGGGTGTGGGCCCTGCAGCACTACCTGTAGTTTGCATTGTGCATTGGAAGGCACAAAGTAAGCAGACGGGAGAAGTCAGGATAGTGCGCAAGGGCATAGAAGGGAGCGGCTCAAGAAAAGAGAAGTTGAAACAGACAGCAAACTAGGCTGGAGAGAGACCTGAGACAAAGAGATCTGAATTATATGAGAGCCGACAAGATGAAACACAAATTATGCAGTCAAGTTTCCCACATTTGGGGAAATCGCAGGAGCAGCACACCCAGAGTGCAATGGGTGAGCCTTGCCCTGGGAGAAGCACCTACATGATCATAGTATCTCACCTGCCAGGTAAGTAGAAGTTGGGCTAGAGCTGGGGAGGGTCGCTGCTCGGGTACCCCCCTGTCAAGTGAAGGAGATCCAACTGAGGCAGCACAAGGGAACTCTCGAAAGAAGAACAAGGCTAGAGGAAGATCTGAGACAAATAAATCTGACTTTTACCAGAGCTGACCAGAGGAAAGCACAAACACAGTCCCCCACTACCACAAATAATGCAGTCGAGTTTCCCACATTTGGGGAAATCACAGGGGTCAGCATACCCAGAATGCAATGAATGAACCTCACCCTGGGAGAACAATCTTCATGACCATGGTATCTCCTATGCAAAATAAGTATGATTTGGGATAGGGCTGGGGAGGGCCGCTGCTCAGGCACATCTCTGTCAAGTAAAGGAGATTCAACTGAGGCAGCACAAGGGAACTCTCATCTGGGGACAACAACTGCAGGGAGAACACATATTTTCAGATGAACATGGGAGGGCAGAAGGCTGCCTAATACTGAAGCACCCCCAAACAACAAACCAAATGCAACAACTAGTACAAGCATTCCTGGGGGAAGGCCTGCAGCAGATGGATTTGCATATGGTGATGTCATCCAAGCAGTGGGTTAAAGTTGGCTTCAACCCTCGTCTGCATATGAAAAGAGAAAAGGGGCGTGCAGGGCATGGCGGCCTTTTGCGGCGCTTGGATGACCCCTAGTTCGCATTAAACACCTCCACCCTCCTTCGGTGTGGGGCTCATGTTGGCTATGCCCCAGCCCCTGAAGCATTCAAGCTGATTTCTTGCTGCAGCTGGGCACTGTAACAGCTCCAGAGCTGCTCTGAACGGCAAGTAAAAGGGTGTGGGCCCTGCAGCACTACCTGTAGTTTGCATTGTGCATTGGAAGGCACAAAGTAAGCAGACGGGAGAAGTCAGGATAGTGCGCAAGGGCATAGAAGGGAGCGGCTCAAGAAAAGAGAAGTTGAAACAGACAGCAAACTAGGCTGGAGAGAGACCTGAGACAAAGAGATCTGAATTATATGAGAGCCGACCAGGGGAAACACAAATTATGCAGTCAAGTTTCCCACATTTGGGGAAATCGCAGGAGCAGCACACCCAGAGTGCAATGGGTGAGCCTTGCCCTGGGAGAAGCACCTACATGATCATAGTATCTCACCTGCCAGGTAAGTAGAAGTTGGGCTAGAGCTGGGGAGGGTCGCTGCTCGGGTACCCCCCTGTCAAGTGAAGGAGATCCAACTGAGGCAGCACAAGGGAACTCTCGAAAGAAGAACAAGGCTAGAGGAAGATCTGAGACAAATAAATCTGACTTTTACCAGAGCTGACCAGAGGAAAGCACAAACACAGTCCCCCACTACCACAAATAATGCAGTCGAGTTTCCCACATTTGGGGAAATCACAGGGGTCAGCATACCCAGAATGCAATGAATGAACCTCACCCTGGGAGAACAATCTTCATGACCATGGTATCTCCTATGCAAAATAAGTATGATTTGGGATAGGGCTGGGGAGGGCCGCTGCTCAGGCACATCTCTGTCAAGTAAAGGAGATTCAACTGAGGCAGCACAAGGGAACTCTCATCTGGGGACAACAACTGCAGGGAGAACACATATTTTCAGATGAACATGGGAGGGCAGAAGGCTGCCTAATAATGAAGCACCCCCAAACAACAAACCAAATGCAACAACTAGTGCAAGCATTCCTGGGGGAAGGCCTGCAGCAGATGGATTTGCATACGGTGATGTCATCCAAGCAGTGGGTCAAAGTTGGCTTCAACCCTCGTCTGCATATGAAAAGAGAAAAGGGGCGTGCAGGGCATGGCGGCCTTTTGAGGCGCTTGGATGACCCCTAGTTCGCATTAAACACCTCCACCCTCCTTCGGTGTGGGGCTCATGTTGGCTATGCCCCAGCCCCTGAAGTATTCAAGCTGATTTCTTGCAGCAGCTGGGCACTGTAACAGCTCCAGAGCTGCTCTGTACGGCAAGTAAAAGGGTGTGGGCCCTGCAGCACTACCTGTAGTTTGCATTGTGCATTGGAAGTCACAAAGTAAGCAGGCAAGGTCCAGAGAACAGTTAGAGGTCGGAGTAGCACTATCTCAAGTAGTACTACGACAGCACGGATGGATTCTAAATATTCCAAAATCGCAGCTGATTCCGACGACACGTCTGCTGTTCCTAGGGATGATTCTGGACACAGTACAGAAAAAGGTGTTTCTCCCGGAGGAGAAAGCCAAGGAGTTATCCGACCTAGTCAGGAACCTCCTAAGACCAGGCCAAGTGTCAGTACATCAATGCACAAGGGTCCTGGGAAAGATGGTGGCTTCTTACGAAGCGATTCCATTCGGCAGATTCCACGCAAGAACTTTTCAGTGGGATCTGCTGGACAAATGGTCCGGATCGCATCTTCAAATGCATCAGCGGATAACCCTGTCTCCAAGGACAAGGGTGTCTCTCCTGTGGTGGTTACAGAGTGCTCATCTCCTAGAGGGCCGCAGATTCGGCATTCAGGATTGGGTCCTGGTGACCACGGATGCCAGCCTGAGAGGCTGGGGAGCAGTCACACAGGGAAGAAATTTCCAGGGCTTGTGGTCAAGCATGGAAACGTCACTTCACATAAATATCCTGGAACTAAGGGCCATTTACAATGCCCTAAGTCAGGCAAGACCTCTGCTTCAGGGTCAGCCGGTGTTGATCCAGTCGGACAACATCACGGCAGTCGCCCACGTAAACAGACAGGGCGGCACAAGAAGCAGGAGGGCAATGATGGAAGTGGCAAGGATTCTTCGCTGGGCGGAGAATCATGTGATAGCACTGTCAGCAGTGTTCATTCCGGGAGTGGACAACTGGGAAGCAGACTTCCTCAGCAGACACAATCTTCACCCGGGGGAGTGGGGACTTCACCCAGAAATCTTCCACATGATTGTGAACCGTTGGGAAAAACCAAAGGGTGGACATGATGGCGTCCCGCCTCAACAAAAAACTGGACAGATATTGCGCCAGGTCAAGGGACCCTCAGGCAATAGCTGTGGACTCTCTGGTAACACCGTGGGTGTACCAGTCAGTGTATGTGTTCCCTCCTCTTCCTCTCATACCAAAAGTACTGAGAATCATAAGAAGGAGAGGAGTAAAGACTATACTCGTGGCTCCGGTTTGGCCAAGAAGGACTTGGTACCCGGAAATTCAAGAGATGCTCACGGAAGACCCGTGGCCTCTACCTCTAAGAAAGGACCTGCTCCAGCAGGGACCATGTCTGTTCCAAGACTTACCGCGGCTGCGTTTGACGGCATGGCGGTTGAACGCCGGATCCTGAAGGAAAAAGGCATTCCGGATGAAGTCATCCCTACCCTGATCAAAGCCAGGAAGGATGTAACCATACAACATTATCACCGTATTTGGCGTAAATATGTTGCGTGGTGCGAGGCCAGGAAGGCCCCTACAGAGGAATTTCAACTGGGTCGTTTCCTGCATTTCCTGCAAACAGGACTGTCTATGGGCCTCAAATTAGGGTCCATTAAGGTTCAAATTTCGGCCCTGTCAATATTCTTCCAAAAAGAACTGGCTTCTGTTCCTGAAGTTCAGACGTTTGTCAAGGGAGTACTGCATATACAGCCTCCTTTTGTGCCTCCAGTGGCACCTTGGGATCTCAATGTAGTTTTGGGATTCCTAAAATCACATTGGTTTGAACCACTCACCACTGTGGACTTAAAATATCTCACATGGAAAGTGGTAATGCTGTTAGCCCTGGCTTCAGCCAGGCGTGTCTCAGAATTGACCAAAACAAAAAACTGCAACAAACAAGCGCCTAATCATCAAAATAAAAAGTGAAAACCAATACGTGTTTCATAGAATTAAATAATCACAATTTTATGTTCCTGATAGTCTGCGCTTGCCGGAATACTATGTGTAGTATTGTGGTGATAGCATAGAAAAAGAACAAACGGCTGCGCTGAATATCAGGAACGAAACATGATGTACAGAGAGCCAACGTAAAAAATAACAATGTTTATTAATAAAACATATAAAAAGATTAATTGTCAAATAACCGGTGAAAAATATATACAAATATATATAAGAACAGTCACTAGACGTGAACTAGTGGTATATTGTAATGACTCAGCTTATTGAGGTGAAAAGTTCAGTGATTCACTTGTTAGATAGTTGATAAATACCAGGTGTGTTGGTAGGATCCTAATGAATAAAAAAGTCCCTCAGTTGAAATTGATATTCAATACCTTTCCAAAATGGGCTGGTAAGAGCCGAGCGTCCTCGGCTTCAATGTCCTGCAATGCCCACATACGCTGTGCAGCGGAAAGGAATGGACCGTCTCTCTCACAACCCGGTCGTGGCGGCGTGTGCGCTGAAGCCGCTGATGTCGGATGCTGTAGACGGAGGGTGCAGCGGGACCAAGGAACACCTGGAAGATTTCACCTGAGCTGAGTGTGGATAGGGGCGGGTCCTGACGCGTTTCGTCACGTTCACGTGACTTTCTCAAAGGTAGAATGTTCTTATATATATTTATATATATTTTTCACCGGTTATTTGACAATTAATCTTTTTATATGTTTTATTAATAAACATTGTTATTTTTTACGTTGGCTCTCTGTAGATCGTGTCTCAGAATTGGCGGCTTTATCCTATAAAAGCCCTTACCTAATTTTTCATATGTGGTGCCTGCGGCTACTAGGGACTTGGAGGATTCCAAGTTGCTGGACGTAGTCAGGGCCCTGAAAATATATGTTTCCAGGACGGCTGGAGTCAGAAAATCTGATTCGCTGTTTATCCTGTATGCACCCAGCAAGCTGGGTGCTCCTGCTTCTAAGCAGACGATTGCTCGTTGGATTTGTAGTACAATTCAGCTTGCACATTCTGTGGCAGGCCTGCCACAGCCAAAATCTGTAAAAGCCCATTCCACACGGAAAGTGGGCTCATCTTGGGCGGCTGCCAGAGGGGTCTCCGCTTTACAACTTTGCCGAGCAGCTACTTGGTCAGGGGAAAACATGTTTGCTAAATTCTACAAATTTGATACCCTGGCTGAGGAGGACCTGGAGTTCTCTCATTCGGTACTGCAGAGTCATCCGCACTCTCCCGCCCGGTTGGGAGCTTTGGTATAATCCCCATGGTCCTTTCGGAGTCCCCAGCATCCACTAGGACGTTAGAGAAAATAAGAATTTACTTACCGATAATTCTATTTCTCATAGTCCGTAGTGGATGCTGGGCGCCCATCCCAAGTGCGGATTGTCTGCATTACTTGTACATAGTTATTGTTACAAAAATCGGGTTATTGTTGTTGTGAGCCATCTTTTCAGAGGCTCCTTCTGTTATCATGCTGTTAACTGGGTTCAGATCACAAGTTGTACGGTGTGATTGGTGTGGCTGGTATGAGTCTTACCCGGGATTCAAAATCCTTCCTTATTGTGTATGCTCGTCCGGGCACAGTATCCTAACTGAGGCTTGGAGGAGGGTCATAGGGGGAGGAGCCAGTGCACACCAGCTAGTCCTAAAGCTTTTACTTTGTGCCCAGTCTCCTGCGGAGCCGCTATTCCCCATGGTCCTTTCGGAGTCCCCAGCATCCACTACGGACTATGAGAAATAGAATTATCGGTAAGTAAATTCTTATTTTCTGGACTGTGTCCAGGATCATCCTTAGGAATAGAAGACGTGTCGTCGGAATCAGCTGCGATTTTGGAATATTAAGAATCCAACCGTGCTGCCGCAACACTACCTGAGATAGTGCTACCCCGACTACCAACTGTTCCCTGGATCTTGCCCTTATCCGGAGATCGTCCAAGTAAGGGATAATTAAAACTCCCTTCCTTCGAAGGAGTATCATCATTTCGGCCATTACTTTGGTAAAGACCCGGGGTGCCGTGGACAAACCAAACGGCAGCGTCTGAAACTGATAGTGACAGTTCTGTACCACAAACCTGAGGTACCCTTGGTGAGAAGGGTAATTTGGGACATGGAGATAAGCATCCTTGATGTCCAGAGACACCATATAATCCCCTTCTTCCCGGTTTGCCATCACCGCTCTGAGTGACTCCATCTTGAATTTGAACCTTTGTATGTAAGTGTTCAAGGATTTCAGATTTAAATTAGGTCTCACCGAGCCGTCCGGCTTAGGTACCACAAACAGCGTGGAATAATACCCCAATCCCTGTTGTAGGAGGGGTACCTTGATTATCACCTGCTGGGAATACAGCTTGTGAATGGCTTCCCATACCGCCTCCCTGTCGGAGGGAGACGTCGGTAAAGCAGACTTTAGGAAAACGGCGAAGGGGAGACGTCTCGAATTCCAATTTGTACCCCTGAGATACCACCTGAAGGATCCAGGGGTCCACCTGTGAGTGAGCCCACTGCACGCTGAAATTTATGAGACGGGCCCCCACCGTTTCTGTTCCTGGGAACTGGCTGTTTGCTGCAGCCTTTTTCCTCTCCCTCTGCCACGGGGCAGAAATGAGGAGCCTTTTGCCCGCTTGCCCTTATGGGGCCCAAAGGACTGCGCCTGATAATACGGCGTCTTCTTATGTTGAGAGGCTACCTGGGGTAAAAATGTGGATTTCCCAGCCGTTGCCGTGGCCACCAGGTCAGTTAGACCTACCCCAAATAACTCCTCCCTTTTATAAGGCGATACTTCCATATGCCTTTTGGAATCAGCATCACCTGACCACTGTCTTGTCCATAACCCTCTTCTGGCAGAAATGGACAGCGCACTTACTCTTGATGCCAGTCGGCAAATATCCCTCTGTGCATCACGCATATATAGAAAGCATCTTTTAAATGCTCTATAGTCAGTAATATACTGTCCCTATCTAGGGTATCAATATTGTAAGTCAGGGAATCCGACCAAGCCACCCCAGCACTGCACATCCAGGCTGAGGCGATTGCTGGTCGCAGTATCACACCCGTGTGAGTGTATATACATTTTAGGATATTTTACTGCTTTCTGTCAGCAGGTTCCTTAAGGGCGGCCGTATCCGGGGACGGTAGTGCCACCTGTTTAGACAAGCGTGTGAGCGCTTTATTCACCCTAGGGGGTGTTTCCCAATGTGCCCTATCCTCTGGCGGGAAGGGGTATGATGCTAATAACTTTTTAGGAATTAACAGTTTTTATCGGGGGAAACCCACGCATCATCACACACTTCATTTAATTCCTCAGATGCAGGAAAAACTACAGGCAGTTTTTTCTCACCCAACATAATACCCTTTTTAGTGGTACTGGTATTATCAGAAATGTGTAAAAACATTTTCCATAGCCTCATTCATGAAACGTGTGGCCCTACTGGAAGTCACATTCGTCTCTTAATCGTCGACACTGGAATCAGTATCCGTGTCGGCGTCTGTATCTGCCATCTGCGGTAACGGGCGTTTTAGAGCCCCTGATGGCTTTTGAGACACCTGGACAGGCACAGGCTGAGTAGCCGGCTGTCTCATGTCATCAATCTTTTGTAAAGAGCTGACACTGTCACGTAATTCCTTCCATAAGCTCAGCCACTCAGGTGTCGACTCCCTAGGGGGTGACAACTCCATTACAGGCAATTGCTCCGCCTCCACACCATTTTCCTCCTCATACATGTCGACACAATCGTACCGACACACAGCACACACACAGGGAATGCTCTGATAGAGGACAGGACCCCACTAGCCCTTTGGGGAGACAGAGGGAGAGTATGCCAGCACACACCAGAGCGCTATATATATATATATATATATACAGGGATAACCTTATATAAGTGTTTTTCCCCTTATAGCTGCTGTATTGTTATACTACGCCTAATTAGTGCCCCCCTCTCTTTTTTAACCCCTTTCTGTAGTGTAGTAACTGCAGGGGAGAGCCAGGGAGCTTCCCTCCAACGGAGCTGTGAGAGAAAATGGCGCCAGTGTGCTGAGGAGATAGGCTCCGCCCCCTTCTCTGCGGCCTTTTCTCCCTTTTTCTGTGGAATCTGGCAGGGGTTAAAATTCATCCATATAGCCCTGGGGGCTATATGTGATGTATTTTCGCCAGCCAAGGTGTTTCTATTGCTGCTCAGGGCGCCCCCCCTAGCGCCCTGCACCCTCAGTGACCGAAGTGTGAAGTGTGCTGAGGAGCAATGGCGCACAGCTGCAGTGCTGTGCGCTAACTTGGTGAAGACAGGATGTCTTCTGCCGCCGATTTTCCGGACCTCTTCTTGCTTCTGGCTCTGTAAGGGGGCCGGCGGCGCGGCTCTGGGACCGAGCTCCGAGGCTGGGCCTGTGTTCGGTCCCTCTGGAGCTAATGGTGTCCAGTAGCCTAAGAACTCCAATCCACTCTGCACGCAGGTGAGTTCGCTTCTTCTCCCCTTAGTCCCTCGATGCAGTGAGCCTGTTGCCAGCAGGTCTCACTGAAAATAAAAAAACTAAAACTAAACTTTCACTAAGAAGCTCAGGAGAGCCCCTAGTGTGCACCCTTCTCGGCCGGGCACAAAAATCTAACTGAGGCTTGGAGGATTGTCATAGGGGGAGGAGCCAGTGCACACCAGGTAGTCCTAAAGCTTTACTTTTGTGCCCAGTCTCCTGCGGAGCCACTAATCCCCATGGTCCTTACGGAGTTCCCAGCATCCACTAGGACGTCAGAGAAACACTGATAGAGTACATTATATTTATGAATTAATTGCTTCCAGATTCTGCAGCAGCATCATCAGCACCACCAGTGTTACTCACAGTCACTTCACACTGACTGCTGCACAACACATCACTTAATTTCCGGGCCGCCCGCCACCTGGTGAAGAGACATGGGAGATGAAGGACCAGCAGTGCCACGTTGAGCGGAAGTATTGTGAATTAGTTACCCACACGCTCCTTGTGACACCTGCTCCCCGTCTGCCCTCCCACCCGCCGCCTGCCGTCCGGAACCCGAACTGACAAGTAAGTCTCAGCAGAATGTGTCTGCCAGCAGCTCCCAGTCCCTCCTAGAGGAACACTGCCAGTGGTGTGGCGGCCGCGGCACACTAGGACTGAGAGACCGCAGCAGGAGGAAAGCACAGGTGGGCGGGAGGAGAGCATGGGCGGACATCACCATGTCACATTGCAAAGTGACGCCAGTCCCCCCAGTGAGGCCGCCGACGAATGCACTCAGCATAGTATTAGCAGCAGGCAGAGGGGGGTCGGGTGCAACGGTGGTGGGAGGTACGGAAATGAGCTGCAGGCTAGGCTCCACCGATCACACACTCAGCGATCACTGTGCTACAGCAAGCGTGGCGTGCAGCGGTGCTGGACATTAGGGAGTGCCTGTGCGCACCAGGCACCCCCTGTACGCACGCCTATGCGCTACCACCCCCCATATGCCACACTACATCACTATGCTACAGCCCTCCCATATGCTGCACTTCATAATTACACTATACCCCCCATACAACATACTACATCACCACACTACACTACTCACAATAAAATTAAAACATCCCAGTTCCTCATTCTTAATGAGCTCATGTGAGTTCTCTCCCCAACGGAGCTCCAGACCAAGTAACAATGAAGACACCAGCAGCGTGTAGGGGGCAGGCCTGGTCCACTTGTCAGGAGAGAGCAGTCACAGGAGGGTAAGAAGGGGGCGGGGCCTAGTCCTACAGACGGGAGAGAGCACAGACAGGAGAGAGCAAGGTACAGGGGTAGAAGGGGACGGAGCCTATTCTTACAGGCTTTCAAAATTCGACTTTAAAATTCGACATTTGACAAATTCGACTTTTCTGCAATGGTACAAATGCGGCAATTCGACAAAAGTATATTCAATTGAAGTTTGTAAATTCGACAACAGTGCTTTTAAACAGTAAATTTGTCATTTTCAATCCGCCACACTTTGCTGGCGGAATCTAATAAAAAAAATTTAAAAACATGTTTTTTTTTGCAGTTTTTTTTTTTGGTAATAGCATATCTATTTATATTAGAAGGGATTAGGTACTTGGTTTGTCTTTTTTGGAGGCACAAGTATTATTTATATATTTTTTAAAATATTATTTATTTTTTAAATGGAATGTGAAAAACCCGAAAAAAAAATCGCGTGGGTCCCCCCTCCAAAGCATAACCAGCCTCGGGCTCTTCGAGCCGGTCCTGGTTCTAAAAATCCGGGGGGAAAACGGACAGGGGATCCCCCGTATTTTTAAAACCAGCACCGGGCTCTGCGCCTGGTGCTGGTGCAAAAAATACGGGGGACAAAAAGAGTAGGGGTCCCCCGTATTTTTTACACCAGCATCGGGCTCCACTAGCTGGACAGATAATGCCACAGCCGGGGGTCACTTTTATACAGTGCCCTGCGGCCGTGGCATTAAATATCCAACTAGTCACCCCTGGCCGGGGTACCCTGGGGGAGTGGGGACCCCTTCAATCAAGGGGCCCCCCCCCCAGCCACCTAAGGGCCAGGGGTGAAGACCGAGGCTGTCCCCCCATCCAAGGGCTGCGGATGGGAGGCTGATAGCCTTGAGAAAAGTTAAAGAATATTGTTTTTTCTAGTAGTACTACAAGTCCCAGCAAGCCTCCCCCGCAAGCTGGTACTTTGAGAACCACAAGTACCAGCATGCAGGAGAAAAACGGGCCCGCTGGTACCTGTAGTTCTACTGGGGAAAAAATACCCAAATAAAAACAGGACACAGACACCGTGAAAGTATAACTTTATTTCCCACCTGCCGACACACACATACTTACCTATGTTGACATGAAGCAGTCGGTCCTCTTCTCCAAGTAGAATCCACGGGTACCTGAAAATAAAAGATAATTATACTCACCTGATCCAGGTTCCAGATTAAATCCACGTACTTGGCAAAACAACAAACCGAACACCCGGACCAGACGGACTGAAAGGGGTCCCATGTTTACACATGGGATCCCTTTCCACGAATGCAGACATCCGAATCTCGCGAGAATCCGACAGCGGGATGATGACGTTCGTGCGCGCTCGGGCTAGCCGAGCAAGGCGGGAAGGTTCGAACCTGCCTCGGACCCGTGTAAAATGGGTGAAGTTCGGGGGGTTCGGATTCCGACGAACCGAACCCACTCATCACTAGTATGTACGTGAGTGTCAGTGCCGTGCGTGTACGTACGTTTGTGTCAAGTGGCGCGTACCTACATGTGTGTATGTCAGGTGCTGTGCATGTGTGTACGTACAGGCGTGTGTCAGGTGCCGCGCGTGTACGTACGTGTGTGTGTGTGTGTGTGTGTGTGTGCCAGGAGCCGCGCATGTACATGTGTGTGGGTGTCAGGAGCCGTGCGTATACGTACATACGTGTAGGTGTCAGGTGCCGTGCGTATACGTATATACGTGTGTGTGTCAGGAGCCGCGCGTGTTCGTACATGTGTGTGTGTGTGTCAGGAGCCACGCGTGTGTGTGTGTGTCAGGAGCCACGCGTGTTCGTACATGTGTGTCAGGTGCCGCACGTGTATGTGTGTGTGTGTGTTAAATTCCGCGTGTGGACGTACGTATGTGTGTGCCTGGAGCCGCGCGTGTACATACATGTGTGTGTGTGTCAGGTGCTGTACGTGTATGTGTGTGTCTCAGGTGCTGCACGTGTATATGTGTGTATCTCAGGTGCTGCATTTGTATGCGTCAGCTGCCACGTGGGTGTCAGGTGTTGAGCATGTATGTGTTTGTGTCGCATCTGTATGTGTGTGACTGTCAGGTGCTGCACGTGTATGTGTGTGTCAGGTGCTGCATGTATATATGTGTGTGTTAGGTGCTGTTCATGTATGTGGGAGTGGCAGGTGCTACATGTGTATATATGTGTGAGTGGCAGGTGCTGCGTGTGTATACGAGTGTGTGTAAGGTGCTGCGAGTGTATGTGTGTGTTAGGTGCTCTGAGTGTATATGATTGTGTGTCAGGTGCTGTGCATGTGTGCGTTAAATGCCACATGTATGTATGTGTGTCAGGTGCTGCGTGTGTGTGTGGGTGTGTCAGGTGCTGCATGTCTGTGTGTGTGGGTGTGTCAGGTGCTGCATGTGTGTGTGTGTGTGTGTGTGTCTGTCAGGTGCTGCATGTGTGTGTCAGGTGCTGCATGTCTGCGTGTGTGTGTCAGGCGCTGCATGTCTGTGTCAGGTGCTGCGTGTGTGTGTGTGTCAGGTGCTGTGTGTGTGTGTGTGTGTGTGTGTGTGTGTGTCAGGTGCTGCGTATGTGTGTGTGTGTCAGGTGCTGCGTGTCTGTGTCAGGTGCTGCGTGTCTGCGTGTGTGTGTCAGGTGCTGCGTGTCTGCGTGTGTGTGTCAGGTGCTGCGTGTCTGCGTGTGTGTGTCAGGTGCTGCGTGTGTGTGTGTGTGTCAGGTGCTGCGTGTCTGCGTGTGTGTGTCAGGTGCTGCGTGTCTGCATGTGTGTGTCAGGCGCTGCATGTCTGTGTGTCAGGTGCTGCGTGTGTGTGTGTGTGTCAGGTGCTGTGTGTGTGTGTCAGGTGCTGCGTGCCGTGTGCGTGTGTCAGGTGCGTGAGTGTGCGTGTGTCAGGTGCGTGAGTGTGTGTGTGTCAGGTGCGTGAGTGTGTGTGTGTGTGTCAGGTGCGTGAGTGTGTGTGTCAGGTGCGTGAGTGTGTGTGTGTGTCAGGCGCTGCGTGTCTGTGTGTGTCAGGCGCGAACTAGGGGTCATCCAAGCACCACAAAAGGCCTCCATGCCCTGCACGCCCCTTTTCTCTTTTCATATGCAGACGAGGGTTGAAGCCAACTTTGACCCACTGCTTGGATGACATCACCATATTCAAATCCATCTGCTGCAGGCCATCCCCCAGGAATGCTTGCACTAGTTGTTGCATTTGGTTTGTTGTTTGGGGGTGCTTCAGTATTAGGCAGCCTTCTGCCCTCCCATGTTCATCTGAAAATATGTGTTCTCCCTGCAGTTGTTGTCCCCAGATGAGAGTTCCCTTGTGCTGCCTCAGTTGAATCTCCTTTACTTGACAGAGATGTGCCTGAGCAGCGGCCCTCCCCAGCCCTATCCCAAATCATACTTATTTTGCATAGGAGATACTATTGTCATGAAGATTGTTCTCCCAGGGTGAGGTTCATTCATTGCATTCTGGGTATGCTGACCCCTGTGATTTCCCCAAATGTGGGAAACTCGACTGCATTATTTGTGGTAGTGGGGGACTGTGTTTGTGCTTTCCTCTGGTCAGCTCTGGTAAAAGTCAGATTTCTTTGTCTCAGATCTTCCTCTAGCCTTGTTCTTCTTTTGAGAGTTCCCTTGTGCTGCCTCAGTTGGATCTCCTTCACTTGACAGGTAGTGCCCGAGCAGCGACCCTCCCCAGCTCTAGCCCAACTCCTACTAACCTGCCAGGTGAGATACTATGATCATGAAGGTGCTTCTCCCAGGGCAAGGCTCACCCATTGCACTCTGGGTGTGCTGCCCCTTGCGATTTCCCCAAATGTGGGAAACTTGACTGCATAATTTGTGTTTCCCCTGGACGGCTCTCGTATAATTCAGATCTCTTTGTCTCAGGTCTCTCTCCAGCCTAGTATGCTGTCTGTTTCCACTTCTCTTTTCTTGAGCCCCTCCCTTCTATAACCTTGTGCACTATCCTGACTTCTCCTCCCATCTGCTTACTTTGTGCCTTCCAATGCACAATGCAAACTACAGGTAGTGCTGCAGGGCCCACACCCTTTTACTTGCCTTACAGAGCAGCTCTGGAGCTGTTACAGTACCCAGCTGCTGCAAGAAATCAGCTTGAATGCTTCAGGGGCTGGGGCATGGCCAACATGAGCCCCACACCGAAGGAGGGTGGGGGTGTTTAATGCGAACTAGGGGTCATCCAAGCGTCGCAAAAGGCCGCCATGCCCTGCATATCCCTTTTCTCTTTTCATAAGCAGACGAGGGTTGAAGCCAACTTTGACCCACTGCTTGGATGACATCACTTGCTGCCTTTCCAATGAAGCAAGTTTAATTTAGTAATAGGTGAAAAACCATCCCTACAAAGGTGTTAATCAGATACTTGGCTTTGTGGACACTTTTCAGAGAACAAATTTGTTAGCATAAAAATAAAGCCAGAAAATGAAGAGCTGTTTAATCACTCAGTTGGATTTTTCTGCCAGCATATTTCTTTTTCTCTGCAACCCACTTCTAAATTGTGCTTCCTAGCTATTTTTTATAAAATCACTTAATCAAATCTAACTCTGATTACATCAGAGAAGGCCAGGTACCCTACACCATAAGAGGGGGTTTGAAATTTTGACTTGTCTACTTAAAGATCACCAAAATCTGATAACAAGGTAAATTACGTCCCTGGGTAGGATTGAACCACCAACCTTTTGGTTAATAACCGAACACGCTAACTGATTGCGCCACAGAGACACATTGCAAAAGTATATACTGACAAAGGCTAATAAGCATTCATCTAGAACGTTTCCTAGAAAAACTTTAAAAAGTCAATAATCTGGAGAGTTTTTGTAAGATGTTTCTTCCATCAACCAATGAAGAAACACATTGGTACTTTCCCATGATGAGTGAGTGCTTCAGGATCTCTTGCACTTACATGTGCAGCAGAGTACTGCAATGGAAGCATGCTGGGCCCATAACCCAGAGGTAGGCAGATTGAAACTATCCTCTGCTATATGCATTTTTTTTTGTTAATTAAAGTAATCCAAAACTGGGATTGATATTTTTGCTCTTTTATTTTTACTTTAAGTACAATAACTTTTATTATTTTAATTTGTTTTAATAGTATATTGACAGTATTGTTTTCTTTCAAAAATCCACTTAATTTTCTTTACCCTATTATTCAAATGGTAATTGACAAAAACAAACTACATTGTCACCAGAAGAGCAATACAAAATGTACAAGTGATATATTAAAATCATCTTTCCAGCTTGAATTTCAATGATGCATTGGGGCAACGATTTTGTGAGAAACATCTTCACCCTTAAATAAAGATTTTCTTAATTCCTTACCTGTGTGCTAATTAGATATCACCTTGTTTTCACATTAAACAGACTTCCACATGAGAAAGCAGCAAGGATGCAGTGGCGTTAATGTTTCCTGGTGTCAACCTGTATTATTTCAGTAGATATTGAAATGAGGATGCATCTTGCTGCCTTTCCAATGAAGCATGTTTAATTTAGTAATAGGTGAAAAACCATCCCTACAAAGGTGTTAATCAGATACTTGGCTTTGTGGACTCTTTTCAGAGAACAAATTTGTTAGCATAAAAATAAAGCCAGAAAATGAAGAGCTGTTTAATCACTCAATTGGATTTTTCTGCCAGCATATTTCTTTTTCTCTGCAAACCACTGCTAAATTGTGCTTCCTAGCTGTTTTTTTTATAAAATCACTTAATCAAATCTAACTCTGATTACATCAGAGTAGGCCAGGTACCCTACACCATAAGAGAGGGTTTGAAATTTTGACTTGTCTACTTAAATATCACCAAAATCTGATCACAGGGTCAATTACGTCCCTGGGTGGGATTGAACCACCAACGTTTTGGTTAATAGCCGTACACACTAACTGATTGCGCTACAGCGACACTTTGCAAAAGTACATACTGACAAAGGCTAATAAGCATTCATCTAGAACGTTTCCTAGAAAAACTTTAAATAGTCAATAATCTGGAGAGTTTTTGTAAGATGTTTCTTCCATCAACCAACGAAGAAACACATTGGTACTTTCCCATGATGAGTGAGTGCTTCAGGATCTCTTGCACTTACATGTGCAGCAGAGTACTGTAATGAAAGCATGCTGGGTTCATAACCCAGAGGTAGGCAGATTGAAACTATCCTCTGCTATATGCATTTTTTTTTTGTTAATTAAAGTAATCCAAAACTGGGATTGATATTTTTGCTCTTTTATTTTTACTTAAAGTACAATAACTTTTACCATTTTAATTTGTTTTAATAGTATATTGACAGTATTGTTTTCTTTCAAAAATCCACTTAATTTTCTTTACCCTATTATTAAAATGGTAATTGACAAAAACAAACTACATTGTCACCAGAAGAGCAATACAAAATGTACAAGTGATATATTAAAATCATCTTTCCAGCTTGAATTTCAATGATGCATTGGGGCAACGATTTTGTGAGAAACATCTTCACCCTTAAATAAAGATTTTCTTAATTCCTTACCTGTGTGCTAATTAGATATCACCTTGTTTTCACATTAAACAGACTTCCACATGAGAAAGCAGCAAGGATGCAGTGGCGTTAATGTTTCCTGGTGTCAACCTGTATTATTTCAGTAGATATTGAAATGAGGATGCATCTTGCTGCCTTTCCAATGAAGCAAGTTTAATTTAGTAATAGGTGAAAAACCATCCCTACAAAGATGTTAATGCGATACTTGGCTTTTTGGACACTTTTCAGAGAACAAATTTGTTAGCATAAAAATAAAGCCAGAAAATGAAGAGCTGTTTAATCACTCAATTGGATTTTTCTGCCAGCATATTTCATTTTCTCTGCAACCCACTGCTAAATTGTGCTTCCTAGCTGTTTTTTTATAAAATCACTTAATCAAATCTAGCTCTGATTACATCAGAGTAGGCCAGGTACCCTACACCATAAGAGGGGGTTTGAAATTTTGACTTGTCTACTTAAAGATCACCAAAATCTGATGACAAGGTCAATAACATCCCTGGGTGGGATTGAACCACCTACCCTTTGGTTAATAACCAAACACACTAACCGATTGCACCACAGAGACACTTTGCAAAAGTACATACTGACAAAGGCTAATAAGCATTCATCTAGAACGTTTCCTAGAAAACTTTAAAAAGTCAATAATCTGGAGAGTTTTTGTAAAATGTTTCTTCCATCAACCAATGAAGAAACGCATTGGTACTTTCCCATGATGAGTGAGTGCTTCAGGATCTCTTGCACTTACATGTGCAGCAGAGTACTGCAATGGAAGCATGCTGGGCCCATAACCCAGAGGTAGGCAGATTGAAACTATCCTCTGCTATATGCATTTTTTTTTTGTTAAAGTAATCCAAAACTGGGATTGATATTTTTGCTCTTTTATTTTTACTTAAAGTACAATAACTTTTACCATTTTAATTTGTTTTAATAGTATATTGACAGTATTGTTTTCTTTCAAAAATCCACTTAATTTTCTTTACCCTATTATTAAAATGGTAATTGACAAAAACAAACTACATTGTCACCAGAAGAGCAATACAAAATGTACAAGTGATATATTAAAATCATCTTTCCAGCTTGAATTTCAATGATGCATTGGGGCAACGATATTGTGAGAAACATCTTCACCCTTAAATAAAGATTTTCTTAATTCCCTACCTGTGTGCTAATTAGATATCACCTTGTTTTCACATTAAACAGACTTCCACATGAGAAAGCAGCAAGGATGCAGTGGCGTTAATGTTTCCTGGTGTCAACCTGTATTATTTCAGTAGATATTGAAATGAGGATGCATCTTGCTGCCTTTCCAATGAAGCAAGTTTAATTTAGTAATAGGTGAAAAACCATCCCTACAAAGATGTTAATCAGATACTTGGCTTTGTGGACACTTTTCAGAGAACAAATTTGTTAGCATAAAAATAAAGCAAGAAAATGAAGAGCTGTTTAATCACTCAATTGGATTTTTTTGCCAGCATATTTCTTTTTCTCTGCAAACCACTGCTAAATTGTGCTTCCTAGCTGTTTTTATAAAATCACTGAATCAAATCTAACTCTGATTACATCAGAGAAGGCCAGGTACCCTACACCATAACAGGGGTTTTTGAAATTTTGACTTGTCTACTTAAAGATCACCAAAATCTGATAACAAGGTCAATTACGTCCCTGGGTGGGATTGAACCACTAACCTTTTGGTTAATAGCCGTACACAGTAACTGATTGCGCCACAGCGACACTTTGCAAAAGTATATACTGACAAAGGCTAATAAGCATTCATCTAGAACGTTTCCTAGAAAAACTTTAAATACTCAATAATCTGGAGAGTTTTTGTAAGATGTTTCTTCCATCAACCAATGAAGAAACACATTGGTACTTTCCCATGATGAGTGAGTGCTTCAGGATCTCTTGCAATTACATGTGCAGCAGAGTACTGTAATGGAAGCATGCTGGATCCATAACCCAGAGGTAGGCAGATTGAAACTATCCTCTGCTATATGCATTTTTTTTTTTTGTTAATTAAAGTAAACCAAAACTGGGATTGATATTTTTGCTCTTTTATTTTTACTTAAAGTACAATAACTATTACCATTTTAATTTGTTTTAATAGTATATTGACAGTATTGTTTTCTTTCAAAAATCCAATTAATTTTATTTACCCGATTATTAAAATGGTAATTGACAAAAACAAACTACATTGTCACCAGAAGAGCAATACAAAATGTACAAGTGATATATTAAAATCATCTTTCCAGCTTGAATTTCAATGATGCATTGGGGCAACGATTTTGTGAGAAACATCTTCACCCTTAAATAAAGATTTTCTTAATTCCTTACCTGTGTGCTAATTAGATATCACCTTGTTTTCACATTAAACAGACTTCCACATGAGAAAGCAGCAAGGATGCAGTGGCGTTAATGTTTCCTGGTGTCAACAAGTATTATTTCAGTAGATATTGAAATGAGGATGCATCTTGCTGCCTTTCCAATGAAGCAAGTTTAATTTAGTAATAGGTTAAAAACCATCCCTACAAAGGTGTTAATCAGAAACTTGGCTTTGTGGACACTTTTCAGAGAACAAATTTTCCAATGCCTAGCTCTTTGCAAAAGAGAGATATCGGCAAGGAAAAGCTGTATTGTACCTTTGCATTTTTCTCCCAAACGAAAGACACTAGAATGAAAAATTTAAAGCCTCCTGTTAGTGCTTCATCTACACGTTATAGCCCTGAATTTTCCAATGCCTAGCTCTTTGCAAAAGAGAGATATCGGCAAGGAAAAGCTGTATTGTACCTTTGCATTTTTCTCCCAAACGAAAGACACTAGAATGAAAATTTTAAAGCCTCCTGTTAGTGCTTCACCTACAAGTTATAGCCCTGAATTTTCAAATGCCTATCTCTTTGCAAAAGAGAGATATCGGCAAGGAAAAGCTGTATTGTACCTTTGCATTTTTCTCCCAAACGAAGGACACTAGAATGAAAATTTTAAAGCCTCCTATTAGTGCTTCATCTACACGTTATAGCCCTGAATTTTCCAATGCCTATCTCTTTGCAAAAGAGAGATATCGGCAAGGAAAAGCTGTATTGTACCTTTGCATTTTTCTCCCAAACGAAGGACACTAGAATGAAAATTTTAAAGCCTCCTGTTAGTGCTTCATCTACACGTTATAGCCCTGAATTTTCCAATGCCTATCTCTTTGCAAAAGAGAGATATCGGCAAGGAAAAGCTGTATTGTACCTTTGCATTTTTCTCCCAAACGAAAGACACTAGAATGAAAATTTTAAAGCCTCCTGTTAGTGCTTCATCTACACGTTATAGCCCTGCATTTTCCAATGCCTATCTCTTTGCAAAAGATAGATATCGGCAAGGAAAAGCAGCATTGTACCTTTGCATTTTTCTCCCAAACGAAAGACACTAGAATGAAAATTTTAAAGCCTCCTGTTAGTGCTTCACCTACACGTTATAGCCCTGAATTTTCCAATGCCTATCTCTTTGCAAAAGAGAGATATCGGCAAGGAAAAGCTGTATTGTACCTTTGCATTTTTCTCCCAAACGAAGGACACTAGAATGAAAATTTTAAAGCCTCCTATTAGTGCTTCATCTACACGTTATAGCCCTGAATTTTCCAATGCCTATCTCTTTGCAAAAGAGAGATATCGGCAAGGAAAAGCTGTATTGTACCTTTGCATTTTTCTCCCAAACGAAAGACACTAGAATGAAAATTTTAAAGCCTCCTGTTAGTGATTCATCTACACGTTATAGCCCTGCATTTTCCAATGCCTATCTCTTTGCAAAAGAGAGATATCGGCAAGGAAAAGCAGCATTGTACCTTTGCATTTTTCTCCCAAACGAAAGACACTAGAATGAAAATTTTAAAGCCTCCTGTTAGTGCTTCACCTACACGTTATAGCCTGAATTTTCCAATGCCTATCTCTTTGCAAAAGAGAGATATCGGCAAGGAAAAGCTGTATTGTACCTTTGCATTTTTCTCCCAAACGAAGGACACTAGAATGAAAATTTTAAAGCCTCCTATTAGTGCTTCATCTACACGTTATAGCCCTGAATTTTCCAATGCCTATCTCTTTGCAAAAGAGAGATATCGGCAAGGAAAAGCTGTATTGTACCTTTGCATTTTTCTCCCAAACGAAGGACACTAGAATGAAAATTTTAAAGCCTCCTGTTAGTGCTTCATCTACACGTTATAGCCCTGAATTTTCCAATGCCTATCTCTTTGCAAAAGAGAGATATCGGCAAGGAAAAGCTGTATTGTACCTTTGCATTTTTCTCCCAAACGAAGGACACTAGAATGAAAATTTTAAAGCCTCCTATTAGTGCTTCATCTACACGTTATAGCCCTGAATTTTCCAATGCCTATCTCTTTGCAAAAGAGAGATATCGGCAAGGAAAAGCTGTATTGTACCTTTGCATTTTTCTCCCAAACGAAAGACACTAGAATGAAAATTTTAAAGCCTCCTGTTAGTGATTCATCTACACGTTATAGCCCTGCATTTTCCAATGCCTATCTCTTTGCAAAAGAGAGATATCGGCAAGGAAAAGCAGCATTGTACCTTTGCATTTTTCTCCCAAACGAAAGACACTAGAATGAAAATTTTAAAGCCTCCTGTTAGTGCTTCACCTACACGTTATAGCCCTGAATTTTCCAATGCCTATCTCTTTGCAAAAGAGAGATATCGGCAAGGAAAAGCTGTATTGTACCTTTGCATTTTTCTCCCAAACGAAGGACACTAGAATGAAAATTTTAAAGCCTCCTATTAGTGCTTCATCTACACGTTATAGCCCTGAATTTTCCAATGCCTATCTCTTTGCAAAAGAGAGATATCGGCAAGGAAAAGCTGTATTGTACCTTTGCATTTTTCTCCCAAACGAAGGACACTAGAATGAAAATTTTAAAGCCTCCTGTTAGTGCTTCATCTACACGTTATAGCCCTGAATTTTCCAATGCCTATCTCTTTGCAAAAGAGAGATATCGGCAAGGAAAAGCTGTATTGTACCTTTGCATTTTTCTCCCAAACGAAAGACACTAGAATGAAAATTTTAAAGCCTCCTGTTAGTGCTTCATCTACAAGTTATAGCCCTGCATTTTCCAATGCCTATCTCTTTGCAAAAGAGAGATATCGGCAAGGAAAAGCAGCATTGTACCTTTGCATTTTTCTCCCAAACGAAAGACAATAGAATGAAAATTGTAAAGCCTCCTGTTAGTGCTTCATCTACACGTTATAGCCCTGCATTTTCCAATGCCTAGCTCTTTGCAAAAGAGAGATATTGGCAAGGAAAAGCTGTATTGTACCTTTGCATTTTTCTCCCAAACGAAAGACACTAGAATGAAAATTTTAACGCCTCCTGTTAGTGCTTCATCTACACGTTATAGCCCTGCATTTTCCAATGCCTATCTCTTTGCAAAAGATAGATATCGGCAAGGAAAAGCAGCATTGTACCTTTGCATTTTTCTCCCAAACGAAAGACACTAGAATGAAAATTTTAAAGCCTCCTGTTAGTGCTTCACCTACACGTTATAGCCCTGAATTTTCCAATGCCTATCTCTTTGCAAAAGAGAGATATCGGCAAGGAAAAGCTGTATTGTACCTTTGCATTTTTCTCCCAAACGAAGGACACTAGAATGAAAATTTTAAAGCCTCCTATTAGTGCTTCATCTACACGTTATAGCCCTGAATTTTCCAATGCCTATCTCTTTGCAAAAGAGAGATATCGGCAAGGAAAAGCTGTATTGTACCTTTGCATTTTTCTCCCAAACGAAAGACACTAGAATGAAAATTTTAAAGCCTCCTGTTAGTGATTCATCTACACGTTATAGCCCTGCATTTTCCAATGCCTATCTCTTTGCAAAAGAGAGATATCGGCAAGGAAAAGCAGCATTGTACCTTTGCATTTTTCTCCCAAACGAAAGACACTAGAATGAAAATTTTAAAGCCTCCTGTTAGTGCTTCACCTACACGTTATAGCCCTGAATTTTCCAATGCCTATCTCTTTGCAAAAGAGAGATATCGGCAAGGAAAAGCTGTATTGTACCTTTGCATTTTTCTCCCAAACGAAGGACACTAGAATGAAAATTTTAAAGCCTCCTATTAGTGCTTCATCTACACGTTATAGCCCTGAATTTTCCAATGCCTATCTCTTTGCAAAAGAGAGATATCGGCAAGGAAAAGCTGTATTGTACCTTTGCATTTTTCTCCCAAACGAAGGACACTAGAATGAAAATTTTAAAGCCTCCTGTTAGTGCTTCATCTACACGTTATAGCCCTGAATTTTCCAATGCCTATCTCTTTGCAAAAGAGAGATATCGGCAAGGAAAAGCTGTATTGTACCTTTGCATTTTTCTCCCAAACGAAGGACACTAGAATGAAAATTTTAAAGCCTCCTATTAGTGCTTCATCTACACGTTATAGCCCTGAATTTTCCAATGCCTATCTCTTTGCAAAAGAGAGATATCGGCAAGGAAAAGCTGTATTGTACCTTTGCATTTTTCTCCCAAACGAAAGACACTAGAATGAAAATTTTAAAGCCTCCTGTTAGTGATTCATCTACACGTTATAGCCCTGCATTTTCCAATGCCTATCTCTTTGCAAAAGAGAGATATCGGCAAGGAAAAGCAGCATTGTACCTTTGCATTTTTCTCCCAAACGAAAGACACTAGAATGAAAATTTTAAAGCCTCCTGTTAGTGCTTCACCTACACGTTATAGCCCTGAATTTTCCAATGCCTATCTCTTTGCAAAAGAGAGATATCGGCAAGGAAAAGCTGTATTGTACCTTTGCATTTTTCTCCCAAACGAAGGACACTAGAATGAAAATTTTAAAGCCTCCTATTAGTGCTTCATCTACACGTTATAGCCCTGAATTTTCCAATGCCTATCTCTTTGCAAAAGAGAGATATCGGCAAGGAAAAGCTGTATTGTACCTTTGCATTTTTCTCCCAAACGAAGGACACTAGAATGAAAATTTTAAAGCCTCCTGTTAGTGCTTCATCTACACGTTATAGCCCTGAATTTTCCAATGCCTATCTCTTTGCAAAAGAGAGATATCGGCAAGGAAAAGCTGTATTGTACCTTTGCATTTTTCTCCCAAACGAAAGACACTAGAATGAAAATTTTAAAGCCTCCTGTTAGTGCTTCATCTACAAGTTATAGCCCTGCATTTTCCAATGCCTATCTCTTTGCAAAAGAGAGATATCGGCAAGGAAAAGCAGCATTGTACCTTTGCATTTTTCTCCCAAACGAAAGACAATAGAATGAAAATTGTAAAGCCTCCTGTTAGTGCTTCATCTACACGTTATAGCCCTGCATTTTCCAATGCCTAGCTCTTTGCAAAAGAGAGATATTGGCAAGGAAAAGCTGTATTGTACCTTTGCATTTTTCTCCCAAACGAAAGACACTAGAATGAAAATTTTAACGCCTCCTGTTAGTGCTTCATCTACACGTTATAGCCCTGCATTTTCCAATGCCTATCTCTTTGCAAAAGAGAGATATCGGCAAGGAAAAGCAGCATTGTACTTTTGCATTTTTCTCCCAAACGAAAGACACTAGAATGAAAATGTTAAAGCCTCCTGTTAGTGCTTCATCTACACGTTATAGCCCTGAATTTTCCAATGCCTAGCTCTTTGCAAAAGAGAGATATTGGCAAGGAAAAGCTGTATTGTACCTTTGCATTTTTCTCCCAAACGAAGGACACTAGAATGAAAATTTTAAAGCCTCCTATTAGTGCTTCATCTACACGTTATAGCCCTGAATTTTCCAATGCCTAGCTCTTTGCAAAAGAGAGATATCGGCAAGGAAAAGCTGTATTGTACCTTTGCATTTTTCTCCCAAACGAAAGACACTAGAATGAAAATGTTAAAGCCTCCTGGTTAGTGCTTCATCTACACGTTATAGCCCTGCATTTTCCAATGCCTATCTCTTTGCAAAAGAGAGATATCGGCAAGGAAAAGCTGTATTGTACCTTTGCATTTTTCTCCCAAACGAAGGACACTAGAATGAAGATTTAAAAGCCTCCTGTTAGTGCTTCATCTACACGGTATAGCCCTGAATTTTCCAATGCCTAGCTCTTTGCAAAAGAGAGATATTGGCAAGGAAAAGCTGTATTGTACCTTTGCATTTTTCTCCCAAACGAAAGACACTAGAATGAAAATTTTAAAGCCTCCTGTTAGTGCTTCATCTACACGTTATAGCCCTGAATTTTCCAATGCCTAGCTCTTTGCAAAAGAGAGATATCGGCAAGGAAAAGCTGTATTGTACCTTTGCATTTTTCTCCCAAACGAAGGACACTAGAATGAAAATTTTAAAGCCTACTATTAGTGCTTCATCTACACGTTATAGCCCTGAATTTTCCAATGCCTATCTCTTTGCAAAAGAGAGATATCGGCAAGGAAAAACTGTATTGTACCTTTGCATTTTTCTCCCAAACGAAAGACACTAGAATGAAAATTTTAAAGCCTCCTGTTAGTGCTTCATCTACACGTTATAGCCCTGAATTTTCCAATGCCTATCTCTTTGCAAAAGAGAGATATCGGCAAGGAAAAGCTGTATTGTACCTTTGCATTTTTCTCCCAAACGAAGGACACTAGAATAAAATTTAAAAGCCTCCTGTTAGTGCTTCATCTACACGGTATAGCCCTGAATTTTCCAATGCCTAGCTCTTTGCAAAAGAGAGATATTGGCAAGGAAAAGCTGCATTGTACTTTTGCATTTTTCTCCCAAACGAAAGACACTAGAATGAAAATTTTAAAGCCTCCTGTTAGTGCTTCATCTACACGGTATAGCCCTGAATTTTCCAATGCCTATCTCTTTGCAAAAGAGAGATATCGGCAAGGAAAAGCTGTATTGTACCTTTGCATTTTTCTCCCAAACGAAAGACACTAGAATGAAAATTTTAAAGCCTCCTGTTAGTGCTTCATCTACACGTTATAGCCCTGCATTTTCCAATGCCTATCTCTTTGCAAAAGAGAGATATCGGCAAGGAAAAGCTGCATTGTACTTTTGCATTTTTCTCCCAAACGAAAGACACTAGAATGAAAATTTTAAAGCCTCCTGTTAGTGCTTCATCTACACGGTATAGCCCTGAATTTTCCAATGCCTATCTCTTTGCAAAAGAGAGATATCGGCAAGGAAAAGCTGTATTGTACCTTTGCATTTTTCTCCCAAACGAAGGACACTAGAATGAAAATTTTAAAGCCTCCTGTTAGTGCTTCATCTACACGTTATAGCCCTGAATTTTCCAATGCCTATCTCTTTGCAAAAGAGAGATATCGGCAAGGAAAAGCTGTATTGTACCTTTGCATTTTTCTCCCAAACGAAAGACACTAGAATGAAAATTTTAAAGCCTCCTGTTAGTGCTTCATCTACACGTTATAGCCCTGCATTTTCCAATGCCTATCTCTTTGCAAAAGATAGATATCGGCAAGGAAAAGCAGCATTGTACCTTTGCATTTTTCTCCCAAACGAAAGACACTAGAATGAAAATTTTAAAGCCTCCTGTTAGTGCTTCACCTACACGTTATAGCCCTGAATTTTCCAATGCCTATCTCTTTGCAAAAGATAGATATCGGCAAGGAAAAGCTGTATTGTACCTTTGCATTTTTCTCCCAAACGAAGGACACTAGAATGAAAATTTTAAAGCCTCCTATTAGTGCTTCATCTACACGTTATAGCCCTGAATTTTCCAATGCCTATCTCTTTGCAAAAGAGAGATATCGGCAAGGAAAAGCTGTATTGTACCTTTGCATTTTTCTCCCAAACGAAGGACACTAGAATGAAAATTTTAAAGCCTCCTGTTAGTGCTTCATCTACACGTTATAGCCCTGAATTTTCCAATGCCTATCTCTTTGCAAAAGAGAGATATCGGCAAGGAAAAGCTGTATTGTACCTTTGCATTTTTCTCCCAAACGAAGGACACTAGAATGAAAATTTTAAAGCCTCCTATTAGTGCTTCATCTACACGTTATAGCCCTGAATTTTCCAATGCCTATCTCTTTGCAAAAGAGAGATATCGGCAAGGAAAAGCTGTATTGTACCTTTGCATTTTTCTCCCAAACGAAAGACACTAGAATGAAAATTTTAAAGCCTCCTGTTAGTGATTCATCTACACGTTATAGCCCTGCATTTTCCAATGCCTATCTCTTTGCAAAAGAGAGATATCGGCAAGGAAAAGCAGCATTGTACCTTTGCATTTTTCTCCCAAACGAAAGACACTAGAATGAAAATTTTAAAGCCTCCTGTTAGTGCTTCACCTACACGTTATAGCCCTGAATTTTCCAATGCCTATCTCTTTGCAAAAGAGAGATATCGGCAAGGAAAAGCTGTATTGTACCTTTGCATTTTTCTCCCAAACGAAGGACACTAGAATGAAAATTTTAAAGCCTCCTATTAGTGCTTCATCTACACGTTATAGCCCTGAATTTTCCAATGCCTATCTCTTTGCAAAAGAGAGATATCGGCAAGGAAAAGCTGTATTGTACCTTTGCATTTTTCTCCCAAACGAAGGACACTAGAATGAAAATTTTAAAGCCTCCTGTTAGTGCTTCATCTACACGTTATAGCCCTGAATTTTCCAATGCCTATCTCTTTGCAAAAGAGAGATATCGGCAAGGAAAAGCTGTATTGTACCTTTGCATTTTTCTCCCAAACGAAAGACACTAGAATGAAAATTTTAAAGCCTCCTGTTAGTGCTTCATCTACAAGTTATAGCCCTGCATTTTCCAATGCCTATCTCTTTGCAAAAGAGAGATATCGGCAAGGAAAAGCAGCATTGTACCTTTGCATTTTTCTCCCAAACGAAAGACAATAGAATGAAAATTGTAAAGCCTCCTGTTAGTGCTTCATCTACACGTTATAGCCCTGCATTTTCCAATGCCTAGCTCTTTGCAAAAGAGAGATATTGGCAAGGAAAAGCTGTATTGTACCTTTGCATTTTTCTCCCAAACGAAAGACACTAGAATGAAAATTTTAACGCCTCCTGTTAGTGCTTCATCTACACGTTATAGCCCTGCATTTTCCAATGCCTATCTCTTTGCAAAAGAGAGATATCGGCAAGGAAAAGCAGCATTGTACTTTTGCATTTTTCTCCCAAACGAAAGACACTAGAATGAAAATGTTAAAGCCTCCTGTTAGTGCTTCATCTACACGTTATAGCCCTGAATTTTCCAATGCCTAGCTCTTTGCAAAAGAGAGATATTGGCAAGGAAAAGCTGTATTGTACCTTTGCATTTTTCTCCCAAACGAAGGACACTAGAATGAAAATTTTAAAGCCTCCTATTAGTGCTTCATCTACACGTTATAGCCCTGAATTTTCCAATGCCTAGCTCTTTGCAAAAGAGAGATATCGGCAAGGAAAAGCTGTATTGTACCTTTGCATTTTTCTCCCAAACGAAAGACACTAGAATGAAAATGTTAAAGCCTCCTGGTTAGTGCTTCATCTACACGTTATAGCCCTGCATTTTCCAATGCCTATCTCTTTGCAAAAGAGAGATATCGGCAAGGAAAAGCTGTATTGTACCTTTGCATTTTTCTCCCAAACGAAGGACACTAGAATGAAGATTTAAAAGCCTCCTGTTAGTGCTTCATCTACACGGTATAGCCCTGAATTTTCCAATGCCTAGCTCTTTGCAAAAGAGAGATATTGGCAAGGAAAAGCTGTATTGTACCTTTGCATTTTTCTCCCAAACGAAAGACACTAGAATGAAAATTTTAAAGCCTCCTGTTAGTGCTTCATCTACACGTTATAGCCCTGAATTTTCCAATGCCTAGCTCTTTGCAAAAGAGAGATATCGGCAAGGAAAAGCTGTATTGTACCTTTGCATTTTTCTCCCAAACGAAGGACACTAGAATGAAAATTTTAAAGCCTACTATTAGTGCTTCATCTACACGTTATAGCCCTGAATTTTCCAATGCCTATCTCTTTGCAAAAGAGAGATATCGGCAAGGAAAAACTGTATTGTACCTTTGCATTTTTCTCCCAAACGAAAGACACTAGAATGAAAATGTTAAAGCCTCCTGGTTAGTGCTTCATCTACACGTTATAGCCCTGCATTTTCCAATGCCTATCTCTTTGCAAAAGAGAGATATCGGCAAGGAAAAGCTGTATTGTACCTTTGCATTTTTCTCCCAAACGAAGGACACTAGAATGAAGATTTAAAAGCCTCCTGTTAGTGCTTCATCTACACGGTATAGCCCTGAATTTTCCAATGCCTAGCTCTTTGCAAAAGAGAGATATTGGCAAGGAAAAGCTGTATTGTACCTTTGCATTTTTCTCCCAAACGAAAGACACTAGAATGAAAATTTTAAAGCCTCCTGTTAGTGCTTCATCTACACGTTATAGCCCTGAATTTTCCAATGCCTAGCTCTTTGCAAAAGAGAGATATCGGCAAGGAAAAGCTGTATTGTACCTTTGCATTTTTCTCCCAAACGAAGGACACTAGAATGAAAATTTTAAAGCCTACTATTAGTGCTTCATCTACACGTTATAGCCCTGAATTTTCCAATGCCTATCTCTTTGCAAAAGAGAGATATCGGCAAGGAAAAACTGTATTGTACCTTTGCATTTTTCTCCCAAACGAAAGAAACTAGAATGAAAATTTTAAAGCCTCCTGTTAGTGCTTCATCTACACGTTATAGCCCTGAATTTTCCAATGCCTATCTCTTTGCAAAAGAGAGATATCGGCAAGGAAAAGCTGTATTGTACCTTTGCATTTTTCTCCCAAACGAAGGACACTAGAATGAAAATTTTAAAGCCTCCTGTTAGTGCTTCATCTACACGTTATAGCCCTGAATTTTCCAATGCCTATCTCTTTGCAAAAGAGAGATATCGGCAAGGAAATGCTGTATTGTACCTTTGCATTTTTCTCCCAAACGAAAGACACTAGAATGAAAATGTTAAAGCCTCCTGTTAGTGCTTCATCTACACGTTATAGCCCTGCATTTTCCAATGCCTATCTCTTTGCAAAAGAGAGATATCGGCAAGGAAAAGCTGCATTGTACTTTTGCATTTTTCTCCCAAACGAAAGACACTAGAATGAAAATTTTAAAGCCTCCTGTTAGTGCTTCATCTACACGTAATAGCCCTGAATTTTCCAATGCCTATCTCTTTGCAAAAGAGAGATATCGGCAAGGAAATGCTGCATTGTACCTTTGCATTTTTCTCCCAAACGAAAGACACTAGAATGAAAATTTTAAAGCCTCCTATTAGTGCTTCATCTACACGTTATAGCCCTGCATTTTCCAAGGTCTATCTCATTGCAAAATAGAGATATCGGCAAGGAAAAGCTGCATTGTACTTTTGCATTTTTCTCCCAAACGAAAGGCACTAGAATGAAAATGTTAAAGCCTCCTGTTAGTGCTTCATCTACACGTTATAGCCCTGAATTTTCCAATGCCTATCTCTTTGCAAAAGAGAGATATCGGCAAGGAAAAGCTGTATTGTACCTTTGCATTTTTCTCCCAAACGAAGGACACTAGAATGAAAATTTTAAAGCCTCCTGTTAGTGCTTCATCTACACGTTATAGCCCTGAATTTTCCAATGCCTATCTCTTTGCTAAATAGAGATATCGGCAAGGAAAAGCTGTATTGTACCTTTGCATTTTTCTCCCAAACGAAAGTAACTAGAATGAAAATTTTAAAGCCTCCTGTTAGTGCTTCATCTACACGTTATAGCCCTGAATTTTCCAATGCCTATCTCTTTGCAAAAGAGAGATATCGGCAAGGAAATGCTGTATTGTACCTTTGCATTTTTCTCCCAAACAAAAGACACTAGAATGAAAATTTTAAAGCCTCCTGTTAGTGCTTCATCTACACATTATAGCCCTGAATTTTCCAATGCCTAGCTTTTTGCAAAAGAGAGATATCGGCAAGGAAAAGCTGTATTGTACCTTTGCATTTTTCTCCCAAACGAAAGACACTAGAATGAAAATTTTAAAGCCTCCTATTAGTGCTTCATCTACACGTTATAGCCCTGAATTTTCCAATGCCTATCTCTTTGCAAAAGAGAGATATCGGCAAGGAAAAGCTGTATTGTACCTTTGCATTTTTCTCCCAAACGAAGGACACTAGAATGAAAATTTTAAAGCCTCCTGTTAGTGCTTCATCTACACGTTATAGCCCTGAATTTTCCAATGCCTATCTCTTTGCAAAAGAGAGATATCGGCAAGGAAAAGCTGTATTGTACCTTTGCATTTTTCTCCCAAACGAAAGACACTAGAATGAAAATTTTAAAGCCTCCTGTTAGTGATTCATCTACACGTTATAGCCCTGCATTTTCCAATGCCTATCTCTTTGCAAAAGAGAGATATCGGCAAGGAAAAGCAGCATTGTACCTTTGCATTTTTCTCCCAAACGAAAGACACTAGAATGAAAATTTTAAAGCCTCCTGTTAGTGCTTCACCTACACGTTATAGCCCTGAATTTTCCAATGCCTATCTCTTTGCAAAAGAGAGATATCGGCAAGGAAAAGCTGTATTGTACCTTTGCATTTTTCTCCCAAACGAAGGACACTAGAATGAAAATTTTAAAGCCTCCTATTAGTGCTTCATCTACACGTTATAGCCCTGAATTTTCCAATGCCTATCTCTTTGCAAAAGAGAGATATCGGCAAGGAAAAGCTGTATTGTACCTTTGCATTTTTCTCCCAAACGAAGGACACTAGAATGAAAATTTTAAAGCCTCCTGTTAGTGCTTCATCTACACGTTATAGCCCTGAATTTTCCAATGCCTATCTCTTTGCAAAAGAGAGATATCGGCAAGGAAAAGCTGTATTGTACCTTTGCATTTTTCTCCCAAACGAAAGACACTAGAATGAAAATTTTAAAGCCTCCTGTTAGTGCTTCATCTACACGTTATAGCCCTGCATTTTCCAATGCCTATCTCTTTGCAAAAGAGAGATATCGGCAAGGAAAAGCAGCATTGTACCTTTGCATTTTTCTCCCAAACGAAAGACAATAGAATGAAAATTGTAAAGCCTCCTGTTAGTGCTTCATCTACACGTTATAGCCCTGCATTTTCCAATGCCTATCTCTTTGCAAAAGAGAGATATCGGCAAGGAAAAGCTGTATTGTACCTTTGCATTTTTCTCCCAAACGAAGGACACTAGAATGAAGATTTAAAAGCCTCCTGTTAGTGCTTCATCTACACGGTATAGCCCTGAATTTTCCAATGCCTAGCTCTTTGCAAAAGAGAGATATTGGCAAGGAAAAGCTGTATTGTACCTTTGCATTTTTCTCCCAAACGAAAGACACTAGAATGAAAATTTTAAAGCCTCCTGTTAGTGCTTCATCTACACGTTATAGCCCTGAATTTTCCAATGCCTAGCTCTTTGCAAAAGAGAGATATCGGCAAGGAAAAGCTGTATTGTACCTTTGCATTTTTCTCCCAAACGAAGGACACTAGAATGAAAATTTTAAAGCCTACTATTAGTGCTTCATCTACACGTTATAGCCCTGAATTTTCCAATGCCTATCTCTTTGCAAAAGAGAGATATCGGCAAGGAAAAACTGTATTGTACCTTTGCATTTTTCTCCCAAACGAAAGAATCTAGAATGAAAATTTTAAAGCCTCCTGTTAGTGCTTCATCTACACGTTATAGCCCTGAATTTTCCAATGCCTATCTCTTTGCAAAAGAGAGATATCGGCAAGGAAAAGCTGTATTGTACCTTTGCATTTTTCTCCCAAACGAAGGACACTAGAATGAAAATTTTAAAGCCTCCTGTTAGTGCTTCATCTACACGTTATAGCCCTGAATTTTCCAATGCCTATCTCTTTGCAAAAGAGAGATATCGGCAAGGAAATGCTGTATTGTACCTTTGCATTTTTCTCCCAAACGAAAGACACTAGAATGAAAATGTTAAAGCCTCCTGTTAGTGCTTCATCTACACGTTATAGCCCTGCATTTTCCAATGCCTATCTCTTTGCAAAAGAGAGATATCGGCAAGGAAAAGCTGCATTGTACTTTTGCATTTTTCTCCCAAACGAAAGACACTAGAATGAAAATTTTAAAGCCTCCTGTTAGTGCTTCATCTACACGTAATAGCCCTGAATTTTCCAATGCCTATCTCTTTGCAAAAGAGAGATATCGGCAAGGAAATGCTGCATTGTACCTTTGCATTTTTCTCCCAAACGAAAGACACTAGAATGAAAATTTTAAAGCCTCCTATTAGTGCTTCATCTACACGTTATAGCCCTGCATTTTCCAAGGTCTATCTCATTGCAAAATAGAGATATCGGCAAGGAAAAGCTGCATTGTACTTTTGCATTTTTCTCCCAAACGAAAGGCACTAGAATGAAAATGTTAAAGCCTCCTGTTAGTGCTTCATCTACACGTTATAGCCCTGAATTTTCCAATGCCTATCTCTTTGCAAAAGAGAGATATCGGCAAGGAAAAGCTGTATTGTACCTTTGCATTTTTCTCCCAAACGAAGGACACTAGAATGAAAATTTTAAAGCCTCCTGTTAGTGCTTCATCTACACGTTATAGCCCTGAATTTTCCAATGCCTATCTCTTTGCTAAATAGAGATATCGGCAAGGAAAAGCTGTATTGTACCTTTGCATTTTTCTCCCAAACGAAAGTAACTAGAATGAAAATTTTAAAGCCTCCTGTTAGTGCTTCATCTACACGTTATAGCCCTGAATTTTCCAATGCCTATCTCTTTGCAAAAGAGAGATATCGGCAAGGAAATGCTGTATTGTACCTTTGCATTTTTCTCCCAAACAAAAGACACTAGAATGAAAATTTTAAAGCCTCCTGTTAGTGCTTCATCTACACATTATAGCCCTGAATTTTCCAATGCCTAGCTTTTTGCAAAAGAGAGATATCGGCAAGGAAAAGCTGTATTGTACCTTTGCATTTTTCTCCCAAACGAAAGACACTAGAATGAAAATTTTAAAGCCTCCTATTAGTGCTTCATCTACACGTTATAGCCCTGAATTTTCCAATGCCTATCTCTTTGCAAAAGAGAGATATCGGCAAGGAAAAGCTGTATTGTACCTTTGCATTTTTCTCCCAAACGAAGGACACTAGAATGAAAATTTTAAAGCCTCCTGTTAGTGCTTCATCTACACGTTATAGCCCTGAATTTTCCAATGCCTATCTCTTTGCAAAAGAGAGATATCGGCAAGGAAAAGCTGTATTGTACCTTTGCATTTTTCTCCCAAACGAAAGACACTAGAATGAAAATTTTAAAGCCTCCTGTTAGTGATTCATCTACACGTTATAGCCCTGCATTTTCCAATGCCTATCTCTTTGCAAAAGAGAGATATCGGCAAGGAAAAGCAGCATTGTACCTTTGCATTTTTCTCCCAAACGAAAGACACTAGAATGAAAATTTTAAAGCCTCCTGTTAGTGCTTCACCTACACGTTATAGCCCTGAATTTTCCAATGCCTATCTCTTTGCAAAAGAGAGATATCGGCAAGGAAAAGCTGTATTGTACCTTTGCATTTTTCTCCCAAACGAAGGACACTAGAATGAAAATTTTAAAGCCTCCTATTAGTGCTTCATCTACACGTTATAGCCCTGAATTTTCCAATGCCTATCTCTTTGCAAAAGAGAGATATCGGCAAGGAAAAGCTGTATTGTACCTTTGCATTTTTCTCCCAAACGAAGGACACTAGAATGAAAATTTTAAAGCCTCCTGTTAGTGCTTCATCTACACGTTATAGCCCTGAATTTTCCAATGCCTATCTCTTTGCAAAAGAGAGATATCGGCAAGGAAAAGCTGTATTGTACCTTTGCATTTTTCTCCCAAACGAAAGACACTAGAATGAAAATTTTAAAGCCTCCTGTTAGTGCTTCATCTACACGTTATAGCCCTGAATTTTCCAATGCCTATCTCTTTGCAAAAGAGAGATATCGGCAAGGAAAAGCTGTATTGTACCTTTGCATTTTTCTCCCAAACGAAGGACACTAGAATGAAAATTTTAAAGCCTCCTGTTAGTGCTTCATCTACACGTTATAGCCCTGAATTTTCCAATGCCTATCTCTTTGCAAAAGAGAGATATCGGCAAGGAAATGCTGTATTGTACCTTTGCATTTTTCTCCCAAACGAAAGACACTAGAATGAAAATGTTAAAGCCTCCTGTTAGTGCTTCATCTACACGTTATAGCCCTGCATTTTCCAATGCCTATCTCTTTGCAAAAGAGAGATATCGGCAAGGAAAAGCTGCATTGTACTTTTGCATTTTTCTCCCAAACGAAAGACACTAGAATGAAAATTTTAAAGCCTCCTGTTAGTGCTTCATCTACACGTAATAGCCCTGAATTTTCCAATGCCTATCTCTTTGCAAAAGAGAGATATCGGCAAGGAAATGCTGCATTGTACCTTTGCATTTTTCTCCCAAACGAAAGACACTAGAATGAAAATTTTAAAGCCTCCTATTAGTGCTTCATCTACACGTTATAGCCCTGCATTTTCCAAGGTCTATCTCATTGCAAAATAGAGATATCGGCAAGGAAAAGCTGCATTGTACTTTTGCATTTTTCTCCCAAACGAAAGGCACTAGAATGAAAATGTTAAAGCCTCCTGTTAGTGCTTCATCTACACGTTATAGCCCTGAATTTTCCAATGCCTATCTCTTTGCAAAAGAGAGATATCGGCAAGGAAAAGCTGTATTGTACCTTTGCATTTTTCTCCCAAACGAAGGACACTAGAATGAAAATTTTAAAGCCTCCTGTTAGTGCTTCATCTACACGTTATAGCCCTGAATTTTCCAATGCCTATCTCTTTGCTAAATAGAGATATCGGCAAGGAAAAGCTGTATTGTACCTTTGCATTTTTCTCCCAAACGAAAGTAACTAGAATGAAAATTTTAAAGCCTCCTGTTAGTGCTTCATCTACACGTTATAGCCCTGAATTTTCCAATGCCTATCTCTTTGCAAAAGAGAGATATCGGCAAGGAAATGCTGTATTGTACCTTTGCATTTTTCTCCCAAACAAAAGACACTAGAATGAAAATTTTAAAGCCTCCTGTTAGTGCTTCATCTACACATTATAGCCCTGAATTTTCCAATGCCTAGCTTTTTGCAAAAGAGAGATATCGGCAAGGAAAAGCTGTATTGTACCTTTGCATTTTTCTCCCAAACGAAAGACACTAGAATGAAAATTTTAAAGCCTCCTATTAGTGCTTCATCTACACGTTATAGCCCTGAATTTTCCAATGCCTATCTCTTTGCAAAAGAGAGATATCGGCAAGGAAAAGCTGTATTGTACCTTTGCATTTTTCTCCCAAACGAAGGACACTAGAATGAAAATTTTAAAGCCTCCTGTTAGTGCTTCATCTACACGTTATAGCCCTGAATTTTCCAATGCCTATCTCTTTGCAAAAGAGAGATATCGGCAAGGAAAAGCTGTATTGTACCTTTGCATTTTTCTCCCAAACGAAAGACACTAGAATGAAAATTTTAAAGCCTCCTGTTAGTGATTCATCTACACGTTATAGCCCTGCATTTTCCAATGCCTATCTCTTTGCAAAAGAGAGATATCGGCAAGGAAAAGCAGCATTGTACCTTTGCATTTTTCTCCCAAACGAAAGACACTAGAATGAAAATTTTAAAGCCTCCTGTTAGTGCTTCACCTACACGTTATAGCCCTGAATTTTCCAATGCCTATCTCTTTGCAAAAGAGAGATATCGGCAAGGAAAAGCTGTATTGTACCTTTGCATTTTTCTCCCAAACGAAGGACACTAGAATGAAAATTTTAAAGCCTCCTATTAGTGCTTCATCTACACGTTATAGCCCTGAATTTTCCAATGCCTATCTCTTTGCAAAAGAGAGATATCGGCAAGGAAAAGCTGTATTGTACCTTTGCATTTTTCTCCCAAACGAAGGACACTAGAATGAAAATTTTAAAGCCTCCTGTTAGTGCTTCATCTACACGTTATAGCCCTGAATTTTCCAATGCCTATCTCTTTGCAAAAGAGAGATATCGGCAAGGAAAAGCTGTATTGTACCTTTGCATTTTTCTCCCAAACGAAAGACACTAGAATGAAAATTTTAAAGCCTCCTGTTAGTGCTTCATCTACACGTTATAGCCCTGCATTTTCCAATGCCTATCTCTTTGCAAAAGAGAGATATCGGCAAGGAAAAGCAGCATTGTACCTTTGCATTTTTCTCCCAAACGAAAGACAATAGAATGAAAATTGTAAAGCCTCCTGTTAGTGCTTCATCTACACGTTATAGCCCTGCATTTTCCAATGCCTAGCTCTTTGCAAAAGAGAGATATCGGCAAGGAAAAGCTGTATTGTACCTTTGCATTTTTCTCCCAAACGAAGGACACTAGAATGAAAATTTTAAAGCCTACTATTAGTGCTTCATCTACACGTTATAGCCCTGAATTTTCCAATGCCTATCTCTTTGCAAAAGAGAGATATCGGCAAGGAAAAACTGTATTGTACCTTTGCATTTTTCTCCCAAACGAAAGACACTAGAATGAAAATTTTAAAGCCTCCTGTTAGTGCTTCATCTACACGTTATAGCCCTGAATTTTCCAATGCCTATCTCTTTGCAAAAGAGAGATATCGGCAAGGAAAAGCTGTATTGTACCTTTGCATTTTTCTCCCAAACGAAGGACACTAGAATAAAATTTAAAAGCCTCCTGTTAGTGCTTCATCTACACGGTATAGCCCTGAATTTTCCAATGCCTAGCTCTTTGCAAAAGAGAGATATTGGCAAGGAAAAGCTGTATTGTACCTTTGCATTTTTCTCCCAAACGAAGGACACTAGAATGAAAATTTTAAAGCCTCCTGTTAGTGCTTCATCTACACGTTATAGCCCTGAATTTTCCAATGCCTATCTCTTTGCAAAAGAGAGATATCGGCAAGGAAATGCTGTATTGTACCTTTGCATTTTTCTCCCAAACGAAAGACACTAGAATGAAAATTTTAAAGCCTCCTGTTAGTGCTTCATCTACACGTTATAGCCCTGCATTTTCCAATGCCTATCTCTTTGCAAAAGAGAGATATCGGCAAGGAAAAGCTGCATTGTACTTTTGCATTTTTCTCCCAAACGAAAGACACTAGAATGAAAATTTTAAAGCCTCCTGTTAGTGCTTCATCTACACGGTATAGCCCTGAATTTTCCAATGCCTATCTCTTTGCAAAAGAGAGATATCGGCAAGGAAAAGCTGTATTGTACCTTTGCATTTTTCTCCCAAACGAAAGACACTAGAATGAAAATTTTAACGCCTCCTGTTAGTGCTTCATCTACACGTTATAGCCCTGCATTTTCCAATGCCTATCTCTTTGCAAAAGAGAGATATCGGCAAGGAAAAGCTGCATTGTACTTTTGCATTTTTCTCCCAAACGAAAGACACTAGAATGAAAATTTTAAAGCCTCCTGTTAGTGCTTCATCTACACGGTATAGCCCTGAATTTTCCAATGCCTATCTCTTTGCAAAAGAGAGATATTGGCAAGGAAAAGCTGTATTGTACCTTTGCATTTTTCTCCCAAACGAAGGACACTAGAATGAAAATTTTAAAGCCTCCTATTAGTGCTTCATCTACACGTTATAGCCCTGAATTTTCCAATGCCTAGCTCTTTGCAAAAGAGAGATATCGGCAAGGAAAAGCTGTATTGTACCTTTGCATTTTTCTCCCAAACGAAAGACACTAGAATGAAAATGTTAAAGCCTCCTGGTTAGTGCTTCATCTACACGTTATAGCCCTGCATTTTCCAATGCCTATCTCTTTGCAAAAGAGAGATATCGGCAAGGAAAAGCTGTATTGTACCTTTGCATTTTTCTCCCAAACGAAGGACACTAGAATGAAGATTTAAAAGCCTCCTGTTAGTGCTTCATCTACACGGTATAGCCCTGAATTTTCCAATGCCTAGCTCTTTGCAAAAGAGAGATATTGGCAAGGAAAAGCTGTATTGTACCTTTGCATTTTTCTCCCAAACGAAAGACACTAGAATGAAAATTTTAAAGCCTCCTGTTAGTGCTTCATCTACACGTTATAGCCCTGAATTTTCCAATGCCTAGCTCTTTGCAAAAGAGAGATATCGGCAAGGAAAAGCTGTATTGTACCTTTGCATTTTTCTCCCAAACGAAGGACACTAGAATGAAAATTTTAAAGCCTACTATTAGTGCTTCATCTACACGTTATAGCCATGAATTTTCCAATGCCTATCTCTTTGCAAAAGAGAGATATCGGCAAGGAAAAACTGTATTGTACCTTTGCATTTTTCTCCCAAACGAAAGACACTAGAATGAAAATTTTAAAGCCTCCTGTTAGTGCTTCATCTACACGTTATAGCCCTGAATTTTCCAATGCCTATCTCTTTGCAAAAGAGAGATATCGGCAAGGAAATGCTGTATTGTACCTTTGCATTTTTCTCCCAAACGAAAGACACTAGAATGAAAATGTTAAAGCCTCCTGTTAGTGCTTCATCTACACGTTATAGCCCTGCATTTTCCAATGCCTATCTCTTTGCAAAAGAGAGATATCGGCAAGGAAAAGCTGCATTGTACTTTTGCATTTTTCTCCCAAACGAAAGACACTAGAATGAAAATTTTAAAGCCTCCTGTTAGTGCTTCATCTACACGTAATAGCCCTGAATTTTCCAATGCCTATCTCTTTGCAAAAGAGAGATATCGGCAAGGAAATGCTGCATTGTACCTTTGCATTTTTCTCCCAAACGAAAGACACTAGAATGAAAATTTTAAAGCCTCCTATTAGTGCTTCATCTACACGTTATAGCCCTGCATTTTCCAATGTCTATCTCATTGCAAAATAGAGATATCGGCAAGGAAAAGCTGCATTGTACTTTTGCATTTTTCTCCCAAACGAAAGGCACTAGAATGAAAATGTTAAAGCCTCCTGTTAGTGCTTCATCTATACGTTATAGCCCTGAATTTTCCAATGCCTATCTCTTTGCAAAAGAGAGATATCGGCAAGGAAAAGCTGTATTGTACCTTTGCATTTTTCTCCCAAACGAAGGACACTAGAATGAAAATTTTAAAGCCTCCTGTTAGTGCTTCATCTACACGTTATAGCCCTGAATTTTCCAATGCCTATCTCTTTGCTAAATAGAGATATCGGCAAGGAAAAGCTGTATTGTACCTTTGCATTTTTCTCCCAAACGAAAGTAACTAGAATGAAAATTTTAAAGCCTCCTGTTAGTGCTTCATCTACACGTTATAGCCCTGAATTTTCCAATGCCTATCTCTTTGCAAAAGAGAGATATCGGCAAGGAAATGCTGTATTGTACCTTTGCATTTTTCTCCCAAACAAAAGACACTAGAATGAAAATTTTAAAGCCTCCTGTTAGTGCTTCATCTACACGTTATAGCCCTGAATTTTCCAATGCCTAGCTTTTTGCAAAAGAGAGATATCGGCAAGGAAAAGCTGTATTGTACCTTTGCATTTTTCTCCCAAACGAAAGACACTAGAATGAAAATTTTAAAGCCTCCTATTAGTGCTTCATCTACACGTTATAGCCCTGAATTTTCCAATGCCTATCTCTTTGCAAAAGAGAGATATCGGCAAGGAAAAGCTGTATTGTACCTTTGCATTTTTCTCCCAAACGAAGGACACTAGAATGAAAATTTTAAAGCCTCCTGTTAGTGCTTCATCTACACGTTATAGCCCTGAATTTTCCAATGCCTATCTCTTTGCAAAAGAGAGATATCGGCAAGGAAAAGCTGTATTGTACCTTTGCATTTTTCTCCCAAACGAAAGACACTAGAATGAAAATTTTAAAGCCTCCTGTTAGTGATTCATCTACACGTTATAGCCCTGCATTTTCCAATGCCTATCTCTTTGCAAAAGAGAGATATCGGCAAGGAAAAGCAGCATTGTACCTTTGCATTTTTCTCCCAAACGAAAGACACTAGAATGAAAATTTTAAAGCCTCCTGTTAGTGCTTCACCTACACGTTATAGCCCTGAATTTTCCAATGCCTATCTCTTTGCAAAAGAGAGATATCGGCAAGGAAAAGCTGTATTGTACCTTTGCATTTTTCTCCCAAACGAAGGACACTAGAATGAAAATTTTAAAGCCTCCTATTAGTGCTTCATCTACACGTTATAGCCCTGAATTTTCCAATGCCTATCTCTTTGCAAAAGAGAGATATCGGCAAGGAAAAGCTGTATTGTACCTTTGCATTTTTCTCCCAAACGAAGGACACTAGAATGAAAATTTTAAAGCCTCCTGTTAGTGCTTCATCTACACGTTATAGCCCTGAATTTTCCAATGCCTATCTCTTTGCAAAAGAGAGATATCGGCAAGGAAAAGCTGTATTGTACCTTTGCATTTTTCTCCCAAACGAAAGACACTAGAATGAAAATTTTAAAGCCTCCTGTTAGTGCTTCATCTACACGTTATAGCCCTGCATTTTCCAATGCCTATCTCTTTGCAAAAGAGAGATATCGGCAAGGAAAAGCAGCATTGTACCTTTGCATTTTTCTCCCAAACGAAAGACAATAGAATGAAAATTGTAAAGCCTCCTGTTAGTGCTTCATCTACACGTTATAGCCCTGCATTTTCCAATGCCTAGCTCTTTGCAAAAGAGAGATATCGGCAAGGAAAAGCTGTATTGTACCTTTGCATTTTTCTCCCAAACGAAGGACACTAGAATGAAAATTTTAAAGCCTACTATTAGTGCTTCATCTACACGTTATAGCCCTGAATTTTCCAATGCCTATCTCTTTGCAAAAGAGAGATATCGGCAAGGAAATGCTGTATTGTACCTTTGCATTTTTCTCCCAAACGAAGGACACTAGAATAAAATTTAAAAGCCTCCTGTTAGTGCTTCATCTACACGGTATAGCCCTGAATTTTCCAATGCCTAGCTCTTTGCAAAAGAGAGATATTGGCAAGGAAAAGCTGTATTGTACCTTTGCATTTTTCTCCCAAACGAAGGACACTAGAATGAAAATTTTAAAGCCTCCTATTAGTGCTTCATCTACACGTTATAGCCCTGAATTTTCCAATGCCTATCTCTTTGCAAAAGAGAGATATCGGCAAGGAAATGCTGTATTGTACCTTTGCATTTTTCTCCCAAACGAAAGACACTAGAATGAAAATTTTAAAGCCTCCTGTTAGTGCTTCATCTACACGTTATAGCCCTGCATTTTCCAATGCCTATCTCTTTGCAAAAGAGAGATATCGGCAAGGAAAAGCTGCATTGTACTTTTGCATTTTTCTCCCAAACGAAAGACACTAGAATGAAAATTTTAAAGCCTCCTGTTAGTGCTTCATCTACACGTAATAGCCCTGAATTTTCCAATGCCTATCTCTTTGCAAAAGAGAGATATCGGCAAGGAAATGCTGCATTGTACCTTTGCATTTTTCTCCCAAACGAAAGACACTAGAATGAAAATTTTAAAGCCTCCTATTAGTGCTTCATCTACACGTTATAGCCCTGCATTTTCCAATGCCTATCTCTTTGCAAAAGAGAGATATCGGCAAGGAAAAGCTGTATTGTACCTTTGCATTTTTCTCCCAAACGAAGGACACTAGAATGAAAATTTTAAAGCCTCCTGTTAGTGCTTCATCTACACGTTATAGCCCTGAATTTTCCAATGCCTATCTCTTTGCTAAATAGAGATATCGGCAAGGAAAAGCTGTATTGTACCTTTGCATTTTTCTCCCAAACGAAAGTAACTAGAATGAAAATTTTAAAGCCTCCTGTTAGTGCTTCATCTACACGTTATAGCCCTGAATTTTCCAATGCCTATCTCTTTGCAAAAGAGAGATATCGGCAAGGAAATGCTGTATTGTACCTTTGCATTTTTCTCCCAAACAAAAGACACTAGAATGAAAATTTTAAAGCCTCCTGTTAGTGCTTCATCTACACGTTATAGCCCTGAATTTTCCAATGCCTAGCTTTTTGCAAAAGAGAGATATCGGCAAGGAAAAGCTGTATTGTACCTTTGCATTTTTCTCCCAAACGAAAGACACTAGAATGAAAATTTTAAAGCCTCCTATTAGTGCTTCATCTACACGTTATAGCCCTGAATTTTCCAATGCCTATCTCTTTGCAAAAGAGAGATATCGGCAAGGAAAAGCTGTATTGTACCTTTGCATTTTTCTCCCAAACGAAGGACACTAGAATGAAAATTTTAAAGCCTCCTGTTAGTGCTTCATCTACACGTTATAGCCCTGAATTTTCCAATGCCTATCTCTTTGCAAAAGAGAGATATCGGCAAGGAAAAGCTGTATTGTACCTTTGCATTTTTCTCCCAAACGAAAGACACTAGAATGAAAATTTTAAAGCCTCCTGTTAGTGATTCATCTACACGTTATAGCCCTGCATTTTCCAATGCCTATCTCTTTGCAAAAGAGAGATATCGGCAAGGAAAAGCAGCATTGTACCTTTGCATTTTTCTCCCAAACGAAAGACACTAGAATGAAAATTTTAAAGCCTCCTGTTAGTGCTTCACCTACACGTTATAGCCCTGAATTTTCCAATGCCTATCTCTTTGCAAAAGAGAGATATCGGCAAGGAAAAGCTGTATTGTACCTTTGCATTTTTCTCCCAAACGAAGGACACTAGAATGAAAATTTTAAAGCCTCCTATTAGTGCTTCATCTACACGTTATAGCCCTGAATTTTCCAATGCCTATCTCTTTGCAAAAGAGAGATATCGGCAAGGAAAAGCTGTATTGTACCTTTGCATTTTTCTCCCAAACGAAGGACACTAGAATGAAAATTTTAAAGCCTCCTGTTAGTGCTTCATCTACACGTTATAGCCCTGAATTTTCCAATGCCTATCTCTTTGCAAAAGAGAGATATCGGCAAGGAAAAGCTGTATTGTACCTTTGCATTTTTCTCCCAAACGAAAGACACTAGAATGAAAATTTTAAAGCCTCCTATTAGTGCTTCATCTACACGTTATAGCCCTGAATTTTCCAATGCCTATCTCTTTGCAAAAGAGAGATATCGGCAAGGAAAAGCTGTATTGTACCTTTGCATTTTTCTCCCAAACGAAGGACACTAGAATGAAAATTTTAAAGCCTCCTGTTAGTGCTTCATCTACACGTTATAGCCCTGAATTTTCCAATGCCTATCTCTTTGCAAAAGAGAGATATCGGCAAGGAAAAGCTGTATTGTACCTTTGCATTTTTCTCCCAAACGAAAGACACTAGAATGAAAATTTTAAAGCCTCCTGTTAGTGATTCATCTACACGTTATAGCCCTGCATTTTCCAATGCCTATCTCTTTGCAAAAGAGAGATATCGGCAAGGAAAAGCAGCATTGTACCTTTGCATTTTTCTCCCAAACGAAAGACACTAGAATGAAAATTTTAAAGCCTCCTGTTAGTGCTTCACCTACACGTTATAGCCCTGAATTTTCCAATGCCTATCTCTTTGCAAAAGAGAGATATCGGCAAGGAAAAGCTGTATTGTACCTTTGCATTTTTCTCCCAAACGAAGGACACTAGAATGAAAATTTTAAAGCCTCCTATTAGTGCTTCATCTACACGTTATAGCCCTGAATTTTCCAATGCCTATCTCTTTGCAAAAGAGAGATATCGGCAAGGAAAAGCTGTATTGTACCTTTGCATTTTTCTCCCAAACGAAGGACACTAGAATGAAAATTTTAAAGCCTCCTGTTAGTGCTTCATCTACACGTTATAGCCCTGAATTTTCCAATGCCTATCTCTTTGCAAAAGAGAGATATCGGCAAGGAAAAGCTGTATTGTACCTTTGCATTTTTCTCCCAAACGAAAGACACTAGAATGAAAATTTTAAAGCCTCCTGTTAGTGCTTCATCTACACGTTATAGCCCTGCATTTTCCAATGCCTATCTCTTTGCAAAAGAGAGATATCGGCAAGGAAAAGCAGCATTGTACCTTTGCATTTTTCTCCCAAACGAAAGACAATAGAATGAAAATTGTAAAGCCTCCTGTTAGTGCTTCATCTACACGTTATAGCCCTGCATTTTCCAATGCCTAGCTCTTTGCAAAAGAGAGATATCGGCAAGGAAAAGCTGTATTGTACCTTTGCATTTTTCTCCCAAACGAAGGACACTAGAATGAAAATTTTAAAGCCTACTATTAGTGCTTCATCTACACGTTATAGCCCTGAATTTTCCAATGCCTATCTCTTTGCAAAAGAGAGATATCGGCAAGGAAAAACTGTATTGTACCTTTGCATTTTTCTCCCAAACGAAAGACACTAGAATGAAAATTTTAAAGCCTCCTGTTAGTGCTTCATCTACACGTTATAGCCCTGAATTTTCCAATGCCTATCTCTTTGCAAAAGAGAGATATCGGCAAGGAAAAGCTGTATTGTACCTTTGCATTTTTCTCCCAAACGAAGGACACTAGAATAAAATTTAAAAGCCTCCTGTTAGTGCTTCATCTACACGGTATAGCCCTGAATTTTCCAATGCCTAGCTCTTTGCAAAAGAGAGATATTGGCAAGGAAAAGCTGTATTGTACCTTTGCATTTTTCTCCCAAACGAAGGACACTAGAATGAAAATTTTAAAGCCTCCTGTTAGTGCTTCATCTACACGTTATAGCCCTGAATTTTCCAATGCCTATCTCTTTGCAAAAGAGAGATATCGGCAAGGAAATGCTGTATTGTACCTTTGCATTTTTCTCCCAAACGAAAGACACTAGAATGAAAATTTTAAAGCCTCCTGTTAGTGCTTCATCTACACGTTATAGCCCTGCATTTTCCAATGCCTATCTCTTTGCAAAAGAGAGATATCGGCAAGGAAAAGCTGCATTGTACTTTTGCATTTTTCTCCCAAACGAAAGACACTAGAATGAAAATTTTAAAGCCTCCTGTTAGTGCTTCATCTACACGGTATAGCCCTGAATTTTCCAATGCCTATCTCTTTGCAAAAGAGAGATATCGGCAAGGAAAAGCTGTATTGTACCTTTGCATTTTTCTCCCAAACGAAAGACACTAGAATGAAAATTTTAACGCCTCCTGTTAGTGCTTCATCTACACGTTATAGCCCTGCATTTTCCAATGCCTATCTCTTTGCAAAAGAGAGATATCGGCAAGGAAAAGCAGCATTGTACCTTTGCATTTTTCTCCCAAACGAAAGACACTAGAATGAAAATTTTAAAGCCTCCTGTTAGTGCTTCACCTACACGTTATAGCCCTGAATTTTCCAATGCCTATCTCTTTGCAAAAGAGAGATATCGGCAAGGAAAAGCTGTATTGTACCTTTGCATTTTTCTCCCAAACGAAGGACACTAGAATGAAAATTTTAAAGCCTCCTATTAGTGCTTCATCTACACGTTATAGCCCTGAATTTTCCAATGCCTATCTCTTTGCAAAAGAGAGATATCGGCAAGGAAAAGCTGTATTGTACCTTTGCATTTTTCTCCCAAACGAAGGACACTAGAATGAAAATTTTAAAGCCTCCTGTTAGTGCTTCATCTACACGTTATAGCCCTGAATTTTCCAATGCCTATCTCTTTGCAAAAGAGAGATATCGGCAAGGAAAAGCTGTATTGTACCTTTGCATTTTTCTCCCAAACGAAAGACACTAGAATGAAAATTTTAAAGCCTCCTGTTAGTGCTTCATCTACACGTTATAGCCCTGCATTTTCCAATGCCTATCTCTTTGCAAAAGAGAGATATCGGCAAGGAAAAGCAGCATTGTACCTTTGCATTTTTCTCCCAAACGAAAGACAATAGAATGAAAATTGTAAAGCCTCCTGTTAGTGCTTCATCTACACGTTATAGCCCTGCATTTTCCAATGCCTAGCTCTTTGCAAAAGAGAGATATCGGCAAGGAAAAGCTGTATTGTACCTTTGCATTTTTCTCCCAAACGAAGGACACTAGAATGAAAATTTTAAAGCCTACTATTAGTGCTTCATCTACACGTTATAGCCCTGAATTTTCCAATGCCTATCTCTTTGCAAAAGAGAGATATCGGCAAGGAAAAACTGTATTGTACCTTTGCATTTTTCTCCCAAACGAAAGACACTAGAATGAAAATTTTAAAGCCTCCTGTTAGTGCTTCATCTACACGTTATAGCCCTGAATTTTCCAATGCCTATCTCTTTGCAAAAGAGAGATATCGGCAAGGAAAAGCTGTATTGTACCTTTGCATTTTTCTCCCAAACGAAGGACACTAGAATAAAATTTAAAAGCCTCCTGTTAGTGCTTCATCTACACGGTATAGCCCTGAATTTTCCAATGCCTAGCTCTTTGCAAAAGAGAGATATTGGCAAGGAAAAGCTGTATTGTACCTTTGCATTTTTCTCCCAAACGAAGGACACTAGAATGAAAATTTTAAAGCCTCCTGTTAGTGCTTCATCTACACGTTATAGCCCTGAATTTTCCAATGCCTATCTCTTTGCAAAAGAGAGATATCGGCAAGGAAATGCTGTATTGTACCTTTGCATTTTTCTCCCAAACGAAAGACACTAGAATGAAAATTTTAAAGCCTCCTGTTAGTGCTTCATCTACACGTTATAGCCCTGCATTTTCCAATGCCTATCTCTTTGCAAAAGAGAGATATCGGCAAGGAAAAGCTGCATTGTACTTTTGCATTTTTCTCCCAAACGAAAGACACTAGAATGAAAATTTTAAAGCCTCCTGTTAGTGCTTCATCTACACGGTATAGCCCTGAATTTTCCAATGCCTATCTCTTTGCAAAAGAGAGATATCGGCAAGGAAAAGCTGTATTGTACCTTTGCATTTTTCTCCCAAACGAAAGACACTAGAATGAAAATTTTAACGCCTCCTGTTAGTGCTTCATCTACACGTTATAGCCCTGCATTTTCCAATGCCTATCTCTTTGCAAAAGAGAGATATCGGCAAGGAAAAGCAGCATTGTACTTTTGCATTTTTCTCCCAAACGAAAGACACTAGAATGAAAATGTTAAAGCCTCCTGTTAGTGCTTCATCTACACGTTATAGCCCTGAATTTTCCAATGCCTAGCTCTTTGCAAAAGAGAGATATTGGCAAGGAAAAGCTGTATTGTACCTTTGCATTTTTCTCCCAAACGAAGGACACTAGAATGAAAATTTTAAAGCCTCCTATTAGTGCTTCATCTACACGTTATAGCCCTGAATTTTCCAATGCCTAGCTCTTTGCAAAAGAGAGATATCGGCAAGGAAAAGCTGTATTGTACCTTTGCATTTTTCTCCCAAACGAAAGACACTAGAATGAAAATGTTAAAGCCTCCTGGTTAGTGCTTCATCTACACGTTATAGCCCTGCATTTTCCAATGCCTATCTCTTTGCAAAAGAGAGATATTGGCAAGGAAAAGCTGTATTGTACCTTTGCATTTTTCTCCCAAACGAAAGACACTAGAATGAAAAATTTAAAGCCTCCTGTTAGTGCTTCATCTACACGTTATAGCCCTGAATTTTCCAATGCCTATCTCTTTGCAAAAGAGAGATATCGGCAAGGAAAAGCTGTATTGTACCTTTGCATTTTTCTCCCAAACGAAAGACATTAGAATGAAAATTTTAAAGCCTCCTGTTAGTGCTTCATCTACACGTTATAGCCCTGCATTTTCCAATGCCTATCTCTTTGCAAAAGAGAGATATCGGCAAGGAAAAGCAGCATTGTACCTTTGCATTTTTCTCCCAAACGAAAGACAATAGAATGAAAATTGTAAAGCCTCCTGTTAGTGCTTCATCTACACGTTATAGCCCTGCATTTTCCAATGCCTAGCTCTTTGCAAAAGAGAGATATCGGCAAGGAAAAGCTGTATTGTACCTTTGCATTTTTCTCCCAAACGAAGGACACTAGAATGAAAATTTTAAAGCCTACTATTAGTGCTTCATCTACACGTTATAGCCCTGAATTTTCCAATGCCTATCTCTTTGCAAAAGAGAGATATCGGCAAGGAAAAACTGTATTGTACCTTTGCATTTTTCTCCCAAACGAAAGACACTAGAATGAAAATTTTAAAGCCTCCTGTTAGTGCTTCATCTACACGTTATAGCCCTGAATTTTCCAATGCCTATCTCTTTGCAAAAGAGAGATATCGGCAAGGAAAAGCTGTATTGTACCTTTGCATTTTTCTCCCAAACGAAGGACACTAGAATAAAATTTAAAAGCCTCCTGTTAGTGCTTCATCTACACGGTATAGCCCTGAATTTTCCAATGCCTAGCTCTTTGCAAAAGAGAGATATTGGCAAGGAAAAGCTGTATTGTACCTTTGCATTTTTCTCCCAAACGAAGGACACTAGAATGAAAATTTTAAAGCCTCCTGTTAGTGCTTCATCTACACGTTATAGCCCTGAATTTTCCAATGCCTATCTCTTTGCAAAAGAGAGATATCGGCAAGGAAATGCTGTATTGTACCTTTGCATTTTTCTCCCAAACGAAAGACACTAGAATGAAAATTTTAAAGCCTCCTGTTAGTGCTTCATCTACACGTTATAGCCCTGCATTTTCCAATGCCTATCTCTTTGCAAAAGAGAGATATCGGCAAGGAAAAGCTGCATTGTACTTTTGCATTTTTCTCCCAAACGAAAGACACTAGAATGAAAATTTTAAAGCCTCCTGTTAGTGCTTCATCTACACGGTATAGCCCTGAATTTTCCAATGCCTATCTCTTTGCAAAAGAGAGATATCGGCAAGGAAAAGCTGTATTGTACCTTTGCATTTTTCTCCCAAACGAAAGACACTAGAATGAAAATTTTAACGCCTCCTGTTAGTGCTTCATCTACACGTTATAGCCCTGCATTTTCCAATGCCTATCTCTCTGCAAAAGAGAGATATCGGCAAGGAAAAGCAGCATTGTACTTTTGCATTTTTCTCCCAAACGAAAGACACTAGAATGAAAATGTTAAAGCCTCCTGTTAGTGCTTCATCTACACGTTATAGCCCTGAATTTTCCAATGCCTAGCTCTTTGCAAAAGAGAGATATTGGCAAGGAAAAGCTGTATTGTACCTTTGCATTTTTCTCCCAAACGAAGGACACTAGAATGAAAATTTTAAAGCCTCCTATTAGTGCTTCATCTACACGTTATAGCCCTGAATTTTCCAATGCCTAGCTCTTTGCAAAAGAGAGATATCGGCAAGGAAAAGCTGTATTGTACCTTTGCATTTTTCTCCCAAACGAAAGACACTAGAATGAAAATGTTAAAGCCTCCTGGTTAGTGCTTCATCTACACGTTATAGCCCTGCATTTTCCAATGCCTATCTCTTTGCAAAAGAGAGATATCGGCAAGGAAAAGCTGTATTGTACCTTTGCATTTTTCTCCCAAACGAAGGACACTAGAATGAAGATTTAAAAGCCTCCTGTTAGTGCTTCATCTACACGGTATAGCCCTGAATTTTCCAATGCCTAGCTCTTTGCAAAAGAGAGATATTGGCAAGGAAAAGCTGTATTGTACCTTTGCATTTTTCTCCCAAACGAAAGACACTAGAATGAAAATTTTAAAGCCTCCTGTTAGTGCTTCATCTACACGTTATAGCCCTGAATTTTCCAATGCCTAGCTCTTTGCAAAAGAGAGATATCGGCAAGGAAAAGCTGTATTGTACCTTTGCATTTTTCTCCCAAACGAAGGACACTAGAATGAAAATTTTAAAGCCTACTATTAGTGCTTCATCTACACGTTATAGCCCTGAATTTTCCAATGCCTATCTCTTTGCAAAAGAGAGATATCGGCAAGGAAAAACTGTATTGTACCTTTGCATTTTTCTCCCAAACGAAAGACACTAGAATGAAAATTTTAAAGCCTCCTGTTAGTGCTTCATCTACACGTTATAGCCCTGAATTTTCCAATGCCTATCTCTTTGCAAAAGAGAGATATCGGCAAGGAAAAGCTGTATTGTACCTTTGCATTTTTCTCCCAAACGAAGGACACTAGAATGAAAATTTTAAAGCCTCCTGTTAGTGCTTCATCTACACGTTATAGCCCTGAATTTTCCAATGCCTATCTCTTTGCAAAAGAGAGATATCGGCAAGGAAATGCTGTATTGTACCTTTGCATTTTTCTCCCAAACGAAAGACACTAGAATGAAAATGTTAAAGCCTCCTGTTAGTGCTTCATCTACACGTTATAGCCCTGCATTTTCCAATGCCTATCTCTTTGCAAAAGAGAGATATCGGCAAGGAAAAGCTGCATTGTACTTTTGCATTTTTCTCCCAAACGAAAGACACTAGAATGAAAATTTTAAAGCCTCCTGTTAGTGCTTCATCTACACGTAATAGCCCTGAATTTTCCAATGCCTATCTCTTTGCAAAAGAGAGATATCGGCAAGGAAATGCTGCATTGTACCTTTGCATTTTTCTCCCAAACGAAAGACACTAGAATGAAAATTTTAAAGCCTCCTATTAGTGCTTCATCTACACGTTATAGCCCTGCATTTTCCAATGTCTATCTCATTGCAAAATAGAGATATCGGCAAGGAAAAGCTGCATTGTACTTTTGCATTTTTCTCCCAAACGAAAGGCACTAGAATGAAAATGTTAAAGCCTCCTGTTAGTGCTTCATCTACACGTTATAGCCCTGAATTTTCCAATGCCTATCTCTTTGCAAAAGAGAGATATCGGCAAGGAAAAGCTGTATTGTACCTTTGCATTTTTCTCCCAAACGAAGGACACTAGAATGAAAATTTTAAAGCCTCCTGTTAGTGCTTCATCTACACGTTATAGCCCTGAATTTTCCAATGCCTATCTCTTTGCTAAATAGAGATATCGGCAAGGAAAAGCTGTATTGTACCTTTGCATTTTTCTCCCAAACGAAAGTAACTAGAATGAAAATTTTAAAGCCTCCTGTTAGTGCTTCATCTACACGTTATAGCCCTGAATTTTCCAATGCCTATCTCTTTGCAAAAGAGAGATATCGGCAAGGAAATGCTGTATTGTACCTTTGCATTTTTCTCCCAAACAAAAGACACTAGAATGAAAATTTTAAAGCCTCCTGTTAGTGCTTCATCTACACGTTATAGCCCTGAATTTTCCAATGCCTAGCTTTTTGCAAAAGAGAGATATCGGCAAGGAAAAGCTGTATTGTACCTTTGCATTTTTCTCCCAAACGAAAGACACTAGAATGAAAATTTTAAAGCCTCCTATTAGTGCTTCATCTACACGTTATAGCCCTGAATTTTCCAATGCCTATCTCTTTGCAAAAGAGAGATATCGGCAAGGAAAAGCTGTATTGTACCTTTGCATTTTTCTCCCAAACGAAGGACACTAGAATGAAAATTTTAAAGCCTCCTGTTAGTGCTTCATCTACACGTTATAGCCCTGAATTTTCCAATGCCTATCTCTTTGCAAAAGAGAGATATCGGCAAGGAAAAGCTGTATTGTACCTTTGCATTTTTCTCCCAAACGAAAGACACTAAAATGAAAATTTTAAAGCCTCCTGTTAGTGCTTCATCTACACGTTATAGCCCTGAATTTTCCAATGCCTATCTCTTTGCAAAAGAGAGATATCGGCAAGGAAAAGCTGTATTGTACCTTTGCATTTTTCTCCCAAACGAAGGACACTAGAATGAAGATTTAAAAGCCTCCTGTTAGTGCTTCATCTACACGGTATAGCCCTGAATTTTCCAATGCCTAGCTCTTTGTAAAAGAGAGATATTGGCAAGGAAAAGCTGTATTGTACCTTTGCATTTTTCTCCCAAACGAAGGACACTAGAATGAAAATTTTAAAGCCTCCTGTTAGTGCTTCATCTACACGTAATAGCCCTGAATTTCCCAATGCCTATCTCTTTGAAAAAGAGAGATATTGGCAAGGAAATGCTGTATTGTACCTTTGCATTTTTCTCCCAAACGAAAGACACTAGCATGAAAATTTTAAAGCCTCCTGTTAGTGCTTCATCTACACGTTATAGCCCTGAATTTTCCAATGCCTATCTCTTTGCAAAAGAGAGATATCGGCAAGGAAAAGCTGTATTGTACCTTTGCATTTTTCTCCCAAACGAAGAACACTAGAATGAAAATTTTAAAGCCTCCTGTTAGTGCTTCATCTACACGTTATAGCCCTGAATTTTCCAATGCCTATCTCTTTGCAAAATAGAGATATCGGCAAGGAAAAGCTGTATTGTACCTTTGCATTTTTCTCCCAAACGAAAGACACTAGAATGAAAATTTTAAAGCCTCCTGTTAGTGCTTCATCTACACGTTATAGCCCTGAATTTTCCAATGCCTATCTCTTTGCAAAAGAGAGATATCGGCAAGGAAAAGCTGTATTGTACCTTTGCATTTTTCTCCCAAACGAAAGACACTAGAATGAAAATTTTAAAGCCTCCTGTTAGTGCTTCATCTACACGTTATAGCCCTGAATTTTCCAATGCCTAGCTCTTTGCAAAAGAGAGATATCGGCAAGGAAAAGCTGTATTGTACCTTTGCATTTTTCTCCCAAACGAAAGACACTAGAATGAAAATTTTAAAGCCTCCTATTAGTGCTTCATCTACACGTTATAGCCCTGAATTTTCCAATGCCTATCTCTTTGCAAAAGAGAGATATCGGCAAGGAAAAGCTGTATTGTACCTTTGCATTTTTCTCCCAAACGAAGGATACTAGAATGAAAATTTTAAAGCCTCCTGTTAGTGCTTCATCTACACGTTATAGCCCTGCATTTTCCAATGCCTATCTCTTTGCAAAAGAGAGATATCGGCAAGGAAAAGCTGCATTGTACTTTTGCATTTTTCTCCCAAACGAAAGACACTAGAATGAAAATTTTAAAGCCTCCTGTTAGTGCTTCATCTACACGGTATAGCCCTGAATTTTCCAATGCCTATCTCTTTGCAAAAGAGAGATATCGGCAAGGAAATGCTGTATTGTAGCTTTGCATTTTTCTCCCAAACGAAAGACACTAGAATGAAAATTTTAAAGCCATATGTTAGTGCTTCATCTACACGTTATAGCCCTGCATTTTCCAATGCCTATCTCTTTGCAAAAGAGAGATATCGGCAAGGAAAAGCTGCATTGTACCTTTGCATTTTTCTCCCAAACGAAAGACACTAGAATGAAAATTTAAAAGCCTCCTGTTAGTGCTTCATCTACACGGTATAGCCCTGAATTTTCCAATGCCCAGCTCTTTGCAAAAGAGAGATATCGGCAAGGAAATGCTGTATTGTACCTTTGCATTTTTCTCCCAAACGAAAGACACTAGAATGAAAATGTTAAAGCCTCCTGTTAGTGCTTCATCTACACGTTATAGCCCTGCATTTTCCAATGCCTATCTCTTTGCAAAAGAGAGATATCGGCAAGGAAAAGCTGCATTGTACTTTTGCATTTTTCTCCCAAACGAAAGACACTAGAATGAAAATTTTAAAGCCTCCTGTTAGTGCTTCATCTACACGTAATAGCCCTGAATTTTCCAATGCCTATCTCTTTGCAAAAGAGAGATATCGGCAAGGAAATGCTGTATTGTACCTTTGCATTTTTCTCCCAAACGAAAGACACTAGAATGAAAATTTTAAAGCCTCCTGTTAGTGCTTCATCTACACGTTATAGCCCTGCATTTTCCAATGTCTATCTCATTGTAAAATAGAGATATCGGCAAGGAAAAGCTGCATTGTACTTTTGCATTTTTCTCCCAAACGAAAGGCACTAGAATGAAAATGTTAAAGCCTCCTATTAGTGCTTCATCTACACGTCATAGCCCTGAATTTTCCAATGCCTATCTCTTTGCAAAAGAGAGATATCGGCAAGGAAAAGCTGTATTGTACCTTTGCATTTTTCTCCCAAACGAAGGACACTAGAATGAAAATTTTAAAGCCTCCTGTTAGTGCTTCATCTACACGTTATAGCCCTGAATTTTCCAATGCCTATCTCTTTGCAAAATAGAGATATCGGCAAGGAAAAGCTGTATTGTACCTTTGCATTTTTCTCCCAAACGAAAGTAACTAGAATGAAAATTTTAAAGCCTCCTGTTAGTGCTTCATCTACACGTTATAGCCCTGAATTTTCCAATGCCTATCTCTTTGCAAAAGAGAGATATCGGCAAGGAAATGCTGTATTGTACCTTTGCATTTTTCTCCCAAACAAAAGACACTAGAATGAAAATTTTAAAGCCTCCTGTTAGTGCTTCATCTACACGTTATAGCCCTGAATTTTCCAATGCCTAGCTCTTTGCAAAAGAGAGATATCGGCAAGGAAAAGCTGTATTGTACCTTTGCATTTTTCTCCCAAACGAAGGACACTAGAATGAAAATTTTAAAGCCTCCTGTTAGTGCTTCATCTACACGTTATAGCCCTGAATTTTCCAATGCCTATCTCTTTGCAAAAGAGAGATATCGGCAAGGAAAAGCTGTATTGTACCTTTGCATTTTTCTCCCAAACGAAAGACACTAGAATGAAAATTTTAAAGCCTCCTATTAGTGCTTCATCTACACGTTATAGCCCTGAATTTTCCAATGCCTATCTCTTTGCAAAAGAGAGATATCGGCAAGGAAAAGCTGTATTGTACCTTTGCATTTTTCTCCCAAACGAAGGACACTAGAATGAAAATTTTAAAGCCTCCTGTTAGTGCTTCATCTACACGTTATAGCCCTGAATTTTCCAAAGCCTATCTCTTTGCAAAAGAGAGATATCGGCAAGGAAAAGCTGTATTGTACCTTTGCATTTTTCTCCCAAACGAAAGACACTAGAATGAAAATTTTAAAGCCTCCTGTTAGTGCTTCATCTACACGTTATAGCCCTGAATTTTCCAATGCCTATCTCTTTGCAAAAGAGAGATATCGGCAAGGAAAAGCTGTATTGTACCTTTGCATTTTTCTCCCAAACGAAGGACACTAGAATGAAGATTTAAAAGCCTCCTGTTAGTGCTTCATCTACACGGTATAGCCCTGAATTTTCCAATGCCTAGCTCTTTGAAAAAGAGAGATATTGGCAAGGAAATGCTGTATTGTACCTTTGTATTTTTCTCCCAAACGAAAGACACTAGCATGAAAATTTTAAAGCCTCCTGTTAGTGCTTCATCTACACGTAATAGCCCTGAATTTTCCAATGCCTATCTCTTTGAAAAAGAGAGATATTGGCAAGGAAATGCTGTATTGTACCTTTGTATTTTTCTCCCAAACGAAAGACACTAGCATGAAAATTTTAAAGCCTCCTGTTAGTGCTTCATCTACACGTTATAGCCCTGAATTTTCCAATGCCTATCTCTTTGCAAAAGAGAGATATCGGCAAGGAAAAGCTGTATTGTACCTTTGCATTTTTCTCCCAAACGAAGGACACTAGAATGAAAATTTTAAAGCCTCCTGTTAGTGCTTCATCTACACGTTATAGCCCTGAATTTTCCAATGCCTATCTCTTTGCAAAATAGAGATATCGGCAAGGAAAAGCTGTATTGTACCTTTGCATTTTTCTCCCAAACGAAAGACACTAGAATGAAAATTTTAAAGCCTCCTATTAGTGCTTCATCTACACGTTATAGCCCTGAATTTTCCAATGCCTATCTCTTTGCAAAAGAGAGATATCGGCAAGGAAAAGCTGTATTGTACCTTTGCATTTTTCTCCCAAACGAAGGACACTAGAATGAAAATTTTAAAGCCTCCTGTTAGTGCTTCATCTACACGTTATAGCCCTGAATTTTCCAATGCCTATCTCTTTGCAAAAGAGAGATATCGGCAAGGAAAAGCTGTATTGTACCTTTGCATTTTTCTCCCAAACGAAAGACACTAGAATGAAAATGTTAAAGCCTCCTGTTAGTGCTTCATCTACACGTTATAGCCCTGAATTTTCCAATGCCTATCTCTTTGCAAAAGAGAGATATCGGCAAGGAAAAGCTGTATTGTACCTTTGCATTTTTCTCCCAAACGAAGGACACTAGAATGAAGATTTTAAAGCCTCCTGTTAGTGCTTCATCTACACGGTATAGCCCTGAATTTTCCAATGCCTAGCTCTTTGCAAAAGAGAGATATTGGCAAGGAAAAGATGTATTGTACCTTTGCATTTTTCTCCCAAACGAAGGACACTAGAATGAAAATTTTAAAGCCTCCTGTTAGTGCTTCATCTACACGTAATAGCCCTGAATTTTCCAATGCCTATCTCTTTGCAAAAGAGAGATATCGGCAAGGAAATGCTGTATTGTACCTTTGCATTTTTCTCCCAAACGAAAGACACTAGCATGAAAATTTTAAAGCCTCCTGTTAGTGCTTCATCTACACGTTGTAGCCCTGCATTTTCCAATGCCTATCTCTTTGCAAAAGAGAGATATCGGCAAGGAAAAGCTGCATTGTACTTTTGCATTTTTCTCCCAAACGAAAGACACTAGAATGAAAATTTTAAAGCCTCCTGTTAGTGCCTCATCTACACGGTATAGCCCTGAATTTTCCAATGCCTAGCTCTTTGCAAAAGAGAGATATTGGCAAGGAAAAGCTGTATTGTACCTTTGCATTTTTCTCCCAAACGAAAGACACTAGAATGAAAATTTTAAAGCCTCCTGTTAGTGCTTCATCTACACGTTATAGCCCTGCATTTTCCAATGTCTATCTCATTGTAAAATAGAGATATCGGCAAGGAAAAGCTGCATTGTACTTTTGCATTTTTCTCCCAAACGAAAGGCACTAGAATGAAAATGTTAAAGCCTCCTATTAGTGCTTCATCTACACGTCATAGCCCTGAATTTTCCAATGCCTATCTCTTTGCAAAAGAGAGATATCGGCAAGGAAAAGCTGTATTGTACCTTTGCATTTTTCTCCCAAACGAAGGACACTAGAATGAAAATTTTAAAGCCTCCTGTTAGTGCTTCATCTACACGTTATAGCCCTGAATTTTCCAATGCCTATCTCTTTGCAAAATAGAGATATCGGCAAGGAAAAGCTGTATTGTACCTTTGCATTTTTCTCCCAAACGAAAGTAACTAGAATGAAAATTTTAAAGCCTCCTGTTAGTGCTTCATCTATACGTTATAGCCCTGAATTTTCCAATGCCTATCTCTTTGCAAAAGAGAGATATCGGCAAGGAAATGCTGTATTGTACCTTTGCATTTTTCTCCCAAACAAAAGACACTAGAATGAAAATTTTAAAGCCTCCTGTTAGTGCTTCATCTACACGTTATAGCCCTGAATTTTCCAATGCCTAGCTCTTTGCAAAAGAGAGATATCGGCAAGGAAAAGCTGTATTGTACCTTTGCATTTTTCTCCCAAACGAAGGACACTAGAATGAAAATTTTAAAGCCTCCTGTTAGTGCTTCATCTACACGTTATAGCCCTGAATTTTCCAAAGCCTATCTCTTTGCAAAAGAGAGATATCGGCAAGGAAAAGCTGTATTGTACCTTTGCATTTTTCTCCCAAACGAAGGACACTAGAATGAAAATTTTAAAGCCTCCTGTTAGTGCTTCATCTACACGTTATAGCCCTGAATTTTCCAATGCCTATCTCTTTGCAAAAGAGAGATATCGGCAAGGAAAAGCTGTATTGTACCTTTGCATTTTTCTCCCAAACGAAAGACACTAGAATGAAAATTTTAAAGCCTCCTATTAGTGCTTCATCTACACGTTATAGCCCTGAATTTTCCAATGCCTATCTCTTTGCAAAAGAGAGATATCGGCAAGGAAAAGCTGTATTGTACCTTTGCATTTTTCTCCCAAACGAAGGACACTAGAATGAAAATTTTAAAGCCTCCTGTTAGTGCTTCATCTACACGTTATAGCCCTGAATTTTCCAAAGCCTATCTCTTTGCAAAAGAGAGATATCGGCAAGGAAAAGCTGTATTGTACCTTTGCATTTTTCTCCCAAACGAAAGACACTAGAATGAAAATTTTAAAGCCTCCTGTTAGTGCTTCATCTACACGTTATAGCCCTGAATTTTCCAATGCCTATCTCTTTGCAAAAGAGAGATATCGGCAAGGAAAAGCTGTATTGTACCTTTGCATTTTTCTCCCAAACGAAGGACACTAGAATGAAGATTTAAAAGCCTCCTGTTAGTGCTTCATCTACACGGTATAGCCCTGAATTTTCCAATGCCTAGCTCTTTGAAAAAGAGAGATATTGGCAAGGAAATGCTGTATTGTACCTTTGTATTTTTCTCCCAAACGAAAGACACTAGCATGAAAATTTTAAAGCCTCCTGTTAGTGCTTCATCTACACGTAATAGCCCTGAATTTTCCAATGCCTATCTCTTTGAAAAAGAGAGATATTGGCAAGGAAATGCTGTATTGTACCTTTGTATTTTTCTCCCAAACGAAAGACACTAGCATGAAAATTTTAAAGCCTCCTGTTAGTGCTTCATCTACACGTTATAGCCCTGAATTTTCCAATGCCTATCTCTTTGCAAAAGAGAGATATCGGCAAGGAAAAGCTGTATTGTACCTTTGCATTTTTCTCCCAAACGAAGGACACTAGAATGAAAATTTTAAAGCCTCCTGTTAGTGCTTCATCTACACGTTATAGCCCTGAATTTTCCAATGCCTATCTCTTTGCAAAATAGAGATATCGGCAAGGAAAAGCTGTATTGTACCTTTGCATTTTTCTCCCAAACGAAAGACACTAGAATGAAAATTTTAAAGCCTCCTATTAGTGCTTCATCTACACGTTATAGCCCTGAATTTTCCAATGCCTATCTCTTTGCAAAAGAGAGATATCGGCAAGGAAAAGCTGTATTGTACCTTTGCATTTTTCTCCCAAACGAAGGACACTAGAATGAAAATTTTAAAGCCTCCTGTTAGTGCTTCATCTACACGTTATAGCCCTGAATTTTCCAATGCCTATCTCTTTGCAAAAGAGAGATATCGGCAAGGAAATGCTGTATTGTACCTTTGCATTTTTCTCCCAAACGAAAGACACTAGCATGAAAATTTTAAAGCCTCCTGTTAGTGCTTCATCTACACGTTGTAGCCCTGCATTTTCCAATGCCTATCTCTTTGCAAAAGAGAGATATCGGCAAGGAAAAGCTGCATTGTACTTTTGCATTTTTCTCCCAAACGAAAGACACTAGAATGAAAATTTTAAAGCCTCCTGTTAGTGCTTCATCTACACGTAATAGCCCTGAATTTTCCAATGCCTATCTCTTTGCAAAAGAGAGATATCGGCAAGGAAATGCTGTATTGTACCTTTGCATTTTTCTCCCAAACGAAAGATACTAGCATGAAAATTTTAAAGCCTCCTGTTAGTGCTTCATCTACACGTTATAGCCCTGCATTTTCCAATGCCTATCTCTTTGCAAAAGAGAGATATCAGCAAGGAAAAGCTGCATTGTACTTTTGCATTTTTCTCCCAAACGAAAGACATTAGAATTAAAATTTGAAAGCCTCCTGTTAGTGCTTCATCTACACGTTATAGCCCTGAATTTTCCAATGCCTATCTCTTTGCAAAATAGAGATATCGGCAAGGAAAAGCTGTATTGTACCTTTGCATTTTTCTCCCAAACGAAAGACACTAGAATGAAAATTTTAAAGCCTACTGTTAGTGCTTCATCTACACGTTATAGCCCTGAATTTTCCAATGCCTAGCTCTTTGCAAAAGAGAGATATCGGCAAGGAAAAGCTGTATTGTACCTTTGCATTTTTCTCCCAAACGAAGGACACTAGAATGAAAATTTTAAAGCCTCCTATTAGTGCTTCATCTACACGTTATAGCCCTGAATTTTCCAATGCCTATCTCTTTGCAAAAGAGAGATATCGGCAAGGAAAAACTGTATTGTACCTTTGCATTTTTCTCCCAAACGAAAGACACTAGAATGAAAATTTTAAAGCCTCCTGTTAGTGATTCATCTACACGTTATAGCCCTGAATTTTCCAATGCCTATCTCTTTGCAAAAGAGAGATATCGGCAAGGAAAAGCTGTATTGTACCTTTGCATTTTTCTCCCAAACGAAAGACACTAGAATGAAAATTTTAAAGCCTCCTGTTAGTGCTTCATCTACACGTTATAGCCCTGCATTTTCCAATGCCTATCTCTTTGCAAAAGAGAGATATCGGCAAGGAAAAGCTGCATTGTACTTTTGCATTTTTCTCCCAAACGAAAGACACTAGAATGAAAATTTTAAAGACTCCTGTTAGTGCTTCATCTACACGTTATAGCCCTGCATTTCCCAATGCCTATCTCTTTGCAAAAGAGAGATATCGGCAAGGAAAAGCTGCATTGTACTTTTGCATTTTTCTCCCAAACGAAAGACACTAGAATGAAAATTTTAAAGCCTCCTGTTAGTGCTTCATCTACACGTTATAGCCCTGAATTTTCCAATGCCTAGCTCTTTGCAAAAGAGAGATATTGGCAAGGAAAAGCTGTATTGTACCTTTGCATTTTTCTCCCAAACGAAAGACACTAGAATGAAAATTTTAAAGCCTCTTGTTAGTGCTTCATCTACACGTTATAGCCCTGAATTTTCCAATGCCTATCTCTTTGCAAAAGAGAGATATCGGCAAGGAAAAACTATATTGTACCTTTGCATTTTTCTCCCAAACGAAAGACACTAGAATGAAAATTTTAAAGCCTCCTGTTAGTGCTTCATCTACACGTTATAGTCCTGAATTTTCCAATGCCTATCTCTTTGCAAAAGAGAGATATCGGCAAGGAAAAGCTGTATTGTACCTTTGCATTTTTCTCCCAAACGAAGGACACTAGAATGAAAATTTAAAAGCCTCCTGTTAGTGCTTCATCTACACGTTATAGCCCTGCATTTTCCAATGCCTATCTCTTTGCAAAAGAGAGATATCGGCAAGGAAAAGCAGCATTGTACCTTTGCATTTTTCTCCCAAACGAAAGACACTAGAATGAAAATTGTAAAGCCTCCTGTTAGTGCTTCATCTACACGTTATAGCCCTGCATTTTCCAATGCCTATCTCTTTGCAAAAGAGAGATATCGGCAAGGAAAAACTGTATTGTACCTTTGCATTTTTCTCCCAAACGAAAGACACTAGAATGAAAATTTTAAAGCCTCCTGTTAGTGCTTCATCTACACGTTATAGCCCTGCATTTTCCAATGCCTATCTCTTTGCAAAAGAGAGATATCGGCAAGGAAAAGCAGCATTGTACTTTTGCATTTTTCTCCCAAACGAAAGACACTAGAATGAAAATTTTAAAGCCTCCTGTTAGTGCTTCATCTACACGTTATAGCCCTGAATTTTCCAATGCCTAGCTCTTTGCAAAAGAGAGATATTGGCAAGGAAAAGCTGTATTGTACCTTTGCATTTTTCTCCCAAACGAAGGACACTAGAATGAAAATTTTAAAGCCTCCTGTTAGTGCTTCATCTACACGTAATAGCCCTGAATTTTCCAATGCCTATCTCTGCAAAAGAGAGATATCGGCAAGGAAAAGCTGCATTGTACTTTTGCATTTTTCTCCCAAACGAAAGACACTAGAATGAAAATTTTAAAGCCTCCTGTTAGTGCTTCATCTACACGTTATAGCCCTGAATTTTCCAATGCCTATCTCTTTGCAAAAGAGAGATATCGGCAAGGAAAAGCTGTATTGTACCTTTGCATTTTTCTCCCAAACGAAAGACACTAGAATGAAAATTTTAAAGCCTACTGTTAGTGCTTCATCTACACGTTATAGCCCTGAATTTTCCAATGCCTAGCTCTTTGCAAAAGAGAGATATCGGCAAGGAAAAGCTGTATTGTACCTTTGCATTTTTCTCCCAAACGTAAGACACTAGAATGAAAATTTTAAAGCCTCCTGTTAGTGCTTCATCTACACGTTATAGCCCTGAATTTTCCAATGCCTATCTCTTTGCAAAAGAGAGATATCGGCAAGGAAAAGCTGTATTGTACCTTTGCATTTTTCTCCCAAACGAAAGACACTAGAATGAAAATTTTAAAGCCTACTGTTAGTGCTTCATCTACACGTTATAGCCCTGCATTTTCCAATGCCTATCTCTTTGCAAAAGAGAGATATCGGCAAGGAAAAGCTGCATTGTACTTTTGCATTTTTCTCCCAAACGAAAGACACTAGAATGAAAATTTTAAAGCCTCCTGTTAGTGCTTCATCTATACGTTATAGCCCTGCATTTTCCAATGCCTATCTCTTTGCAAAAGAGAGACATCGGCAAGGAAAAGCTGCATTGTACTTTTGCATTTTTCTCCCAAACGAAAGACACTAGAATGAAAATTTTAAAGCCTCCTGTTAGTGCTTCATCTACACGTTATAGCCCTGAATTTTCCAATGCCTAGCTCTTTGCAAAAGAGAGATATTGGCAAGGAAAAGCTGTATTGTACCTTTGCATTTTTCTCCCAAACGAAGGACACTAGAATGAAAATTTTAAAGCCTCCTGTTAGTGCTTCATCTACACGTAATAGCCCTGAATTTTCCAATGCCTATCTCTGCAAAAGAGAGATATCGGCAAGGAAAAGCTGCATTGTACTTTTGCATTTTTCTCCCAAACGAAAGACACTAGAATGAAAATTTTAAAGCCTCCTGTTAGTGCTTCATCTACACGTTATAGCCCTGAATTTTCCAATGCCTAGCTCTTTGCAAAAGAGAGATATCGGCAAGGAAAAGCTGTATTGTACCTTTGCATTTTTCTCCCAAACGAAAGACACTAGAATGAAAATTTTAAAGCCTCCTGTTAGTGCTTCATCTTCACGTTATAGCCCTGAATTTTCCAATGCCTATCTCTTTGCAAAAGAGAGATATCGGCAAGGAAAAGCTGTATTGTACCTTTGCATTTTTCTCCCAAACGAAAGACACTAGAATGAAAATTTTAAAGCCTACTGTTAGTGCTTCATCTACAAGTTATAGCCCTGCATTTTCCAATGCCTATCTCTTTGCAAAAGAGAGATATCGGCAAGGAAAAGCTGCATTGTACTTTTGCATTTTTCTCCCAAACGAAAGACACTAGAATGAAAATTTTAAAGCCTCCTGTTAGTGCTTCATCTACACGTTATAGCCCTGCATTTTCCAATGCCTATCTCTTTGCAAAAGAGAGATATCGGCAAGGAAAAGCTGCATTGTACTTTTGCATTTTTCTCCCAAACGAAAGACACTAGAATGAAAATTTTAAAGCCTCCTGTTAGTGCTTCATCTACACGTTATAGTCCTGAATTTTCCAATGCCTAGCTCTTTGCAAAAGAGAGATATTGGCAAGGAAAAGCTGTATTGTACCTTTGCATTTTTCTCCCAAACGAAAGACACTAGAATGAAAATTTTAAAGCCTCCTGTTAGTGCTTCATCTACACGTTATAGCCCTGAATTTTCCAATGCCTATCTCTTTTCAAAAGAGAGATATCGGCAAGGAAAAACTGTATTGTACCTTTGCATTTTTCTCCCAAACGAAAGACACTAGAATGAAAATTTTAAAGCCTCCTGTTAGTGCTTCATCTACACGTTATAGCCCTGCATTTTCCAATGCCTATCTCTTTGCAAAAGAGAGATATCGGCAAGGAAAAGCTGCATTGTACTTTTGCATTTTTCTCCCAAACGAAAGACACTAGAATGAAAATTTTAAAGCCTCCTGTTAGTGCCTCATCTACACGGTATAGCCCTGAATTTTCCAATGCCTAGCTCTTTGCAAAAGAGAGATATTGGCAAGGAAAAGCTGTATTGTACCTTTGCATTTTTCTCCCAAACGAAGGACACTAGAATGAAAATTTTAAAGCCTCCTGTTAGTGCTTCATCTACACGTAATAGCCCTGAATTTTCCAATGCCTATCTCTTTGCAAAAGAGAGATATCGGCAAGGAAAAGCTGCATTGTACTTAAGCATTTTTCTCCCAAACGAAAGACACTAGAATGAAAATTTTAAAGCCTCCTGTTAGTGCCTCATCTACACGGTATAGCCCTGAATTTTCCAATGCCTAGCTCTTTGCAAAAGAGAGATATTGGCAAGGAAAAGCTGTATTGTACCTTTGCATTTTTCTCCCAAACGAAGGACACTAGAATGAAAATGTTAAAGCCTCCTGTTAGTGCTTCATCTACACGTAATAGCCCTGAATTTTCCAATGCCTATCTCTGCAAAAGAGAGATATCGGCAAGGAAAAGCTGCATTGTACTTTTGCATTTTTCTCCCAAACGAAAGACACTAGAATGAAAATTTTAAAGCCTCCTGTTAGTGCTTCATCTACACGTTATAGCCCTGAATTTTCCAATGCCTATCTCTTTGCAAAAGAGAGATATCGGCAAGGAAAAGCTGTATTGTACCTTTGCATTTTTCTCCCAAACGAAAGACACTAGAATGAAAATTTTAAAGCCTACTGTTAGTGCTTCATCTACACGTTATAGCCCTGAATTTTCCAATGCCTAGCTCTTTGCAAAAGAGAGATATCGGCAAGGAAAAGCTGTATTGTACCTTTGCATTTTTCTCCCAAACGAAAGACACTAGAATGAAAATTTTAAAGCCTCCTGTTAGTGCTTCATCTACACGTTATAGCCCTGAATTTTCCAATGCCTATCTCTTTGCAAAAGAGAGATATCGGCAAGGAAAAGCTGTATTGTACCTTTGCATTTTTCTCCCAAACGAAAGACACTAGAATGAAAATTTTAAAGCCTACTGTTAGTGCTTCATCTACACGTTATAGCCCTGCATTTTCCAATGCCTATCTCTTTGCAAAAGAGAGATATCGGCAAGGAAAAGCTGCATTGTACTTTTGCATTTTTCTCCCAAACGAAAGACACTAGAATGAAAATTTTAAAGCCTCCTGTTAGTGCTTCATCTACACGTTATAGCCCTGCATTTTCCAATGCCTATCTCTTTGCAAAAGAGAGACATCGGCAAGGAAAAGCTGCATTGTACTTTTGCATTTTTCTCCCAAACGAAAGACACTAGAATGAAAATTTTAAAGCCTCCTGTTAGTGCTTCATCTACACGTTATAGCCCTGCATTTTCCAATGCCTATCTCTTTGCAAAAGAGAGACATCGGCAAGGAAAAGCTGCATTGTACTTTTGCATTTTTCTCCCAAACGAAAGACACTAGAATGAAAATTTTAAAGCCTCCTGTTAGTGCTTCATCTACACGTTATAGCCCTGAATTTTCCAATGCCTAGCTCTTTGCAAAAGAGAGATATTGGCAAGGAAAAGCTGTATTGTACCTTTGCATTTTTCTCCCAAACGAAGGACACTAGAATGAAAATTTTAAAGCCTCCTGTTAGTGCTTCATCTACACGTAATAGCCCTGAATTTTCCAATGCCTATCTCTGCAAAAGAGAGATATCGGCAAGGAAAAGCTGCATTGTACTTTTGCATTTTTCTCCCAAACGAAAGACACTAGAATGAAAATTTTAAAGCCTCCTGTTAGTGCTTCATCTACACGTTATAGCCCTGAATTTTCCAATGCCTAGCTCTTTGCAAAAGAGAGATATCGGCAAGGAAAAGCTGTATTGTACCTTTGCATTTTTCTCCCAAACGAAAGACACTAGAATGAAAATTTTAAAGCCTCCTGTTAGTGCTTCATCTACACGTTATAGCCCTGAATTTTCCAATGCCTATCTCTTTGCAAAAGAGAGATATCGGCAAGGAAAAGCTGTATTGTACCTTTGCATTTTTCTCCCAAACGAAAGACACTAGAATGAAAATTTTAAAGCCTACTGTTAGTGCTTCATCTACAAGTTATAGCCCTGCATTTTCCAATGCCTATCTCTTTGCAAAAGAGAGATATCGGCAAGGAAAAGCTGCATTGTACTTTTGCATTTTTCTCCCAAACGAAAGACACTAGAATGAAAATTTTAAAGCCTCCTGTTAGTGCTTCATCTACACGTTATAGCCCTGCATTTTCCAATGCCTATCTCTTTGCAAAAGAGAGATATCGGCAAGGAAAAGCTGCATTGTACTTTTGCATTTTTCTCCCAAACGAAAGACACTAGAATGAAAATTTTAAAGCCTCCTGTTAGTGCTTCATCTACACGTTATAGCCCTGAATTTTCCAATGCCTAGCTCTTTGCAAAAGAGAGATATTGGCAAGGAAAAGCTGTATTGTACCTTTGCATTTTTCTCCCAAACGAAAGACACTAGAATGAAAATTTTAAAGCCTCCTGTTAGTGCTTCATCTACACGTTATAGCCCTGAATTTTCCAATGCCTATCTCTTTTCAAAAGAGAGATATCGGCAAGGAAAAACTGTATTGTACCTTTGCATTTTTCTCCCAAACGAAAGACACTAGAATGAAAATTTTAAAGCCTCCTGTTAGTGCTTCATCTACACGTTATAGCCCTGCATTTTCCAATGCCTATCTCTTTGCAAAAGAGAGATATCGGCAAGGAAAAGCTGCATTGTACTTTTGCATTTTTCTCCCAAACGAAAGACACTAGAATGAAAATTTTAAAGCCTCCTGTTAGTGCCTCATCTACACGGTATAGCCCTGAATTTTCCAATGCCTAGCTCTTTGCAAAAGAGAGATATTGGCAAGGAAAAGCTGCATTGTACTTTTGCATTTTTCTCCCAAACGAAAGACACTAGAATGAAAATTTTAAAGCCTCCTGTTAGTGCTTCATCTACACGTTATAGCCCTGAATTTTCCAATGCCTAGCTCTTTGCAAAAGAGAGATATTGGCAAGGAAAAGCTGTATTGTACCTTTGCATTTTTCTCCCAAACGAAAGACACTAGAATGAAAATTTTAAAGCCTCCTGTTAGTGCTTCATCTACACGTTATAGCCCTGAATTTTCCAATGCCTATCTCTTTTCAAAAGAGAGATATCGGCAAGGAAAAACTGTATTGTACCTTTGCATTTTTCTCCCAAACGAAAGACACTAGAATGAAAATTTTAAAGCCTCCTGTTAGTGCTTCATCTACACGTTATAGCCCTGCATTTTCCAATGCCTATCTCTTTGCAAAAGAGAGATATCGGCAAGGAAAAGCTGCATTGTACTTTTGCATTTTTCTCCCAAACGAAAGACACTAGAATGAAAATTTTAAAGCCTCCTGTTAGTGCCTCATCTACACGGTATAGCCCTGAATTTTCCAATGCCTAGCTCTTTGCAAAAGAGAGATATTGGCAAGGAAAAGCTGTATTGTACCTTTGCATTTTTCTCCCAAACGAAGGACACTAGAATGCAAATTTTAAAGCCTCCTGTTAGTGCTTCATCTACACGTAATAGCCCTGAATTTTCCAATGCCTATCTCTTTGCAAAAGAGAGATATCGGCAAGGAAAAGCTGCATTGTACTTTTGCATTTTTCTCCCAAACGAAAGACACTAGAATGAAAATTTTAAAGCCTCCTGTTAGTGCCTCATCTACACGGTATAGCCCTGAATTTTCCAATGCCTAGCTCTTTGCAAAAGAGAGATATTAGCAAGGAAAAGCTGTATTGTACCTTTGCATTTTTCTCCCAAACGAAGGACACTAGAATGAAAATTTTAAAGCCTCCTGTTAGTGCTTCATCTACACGTAATAGCCCTGAATTTTCCAATGCCTATCTCTTTGCAAAAGAGAGATATCGGAAAGGAAAAGCTGCATTGTACTTTTGCATTTTTCTCCCAAACGAAAGACACTAGAATGAAAATTTTAAAGCCTCCTGTTAGTGCTTCATCTACACGTTATAGCCCTGAATTTTCCAATGCCTATCTCTTTGCAAAAGAGAGATATCGGCAAGGAAAAGCTGTATTATACCTTTGCATTTTTCTCCCAAACGAAAGACACTAGAATGAAAATTTTAAAGCCTCCTGTTAGTGCTTCATCTACACGTTATAGCCCTGAATTTTCCAATGCCTATCTCTTTGCAAAAGAGAGATATCGGCAAGGAAATGCTGTATTGTACCTTTGCATTTTTCTCCCAAACGAAAGACACTAGAATGAAAATTTTAAAGCCTCCTGTTAGTGCTTCATCTACACGTTATAGCCCTGCATTTTCCAATGCCTATCTCTTTGCAAAAGAGAGATATCGGCAAGGAAAAGCTGCATTGTACTTTTGCATTTTTCTCCAAAACGAAAGACACTAGCATGAAAATTTTAAAGCCTCCTGTTAGTGCTTCATCTACACGTAATAGCCCTGAATTTTCCAATGCCTATCTCTTTGCAAAAGAGAGATATCGGCAAGGAAATGCTGTATTTTACCTTTGCATTTTTCTCCCAAACGAAAGACAGTAGAATGAAAATTTTAAAGCCTCCTGTTAGTGCTTCATCTACACGTTATAGCCCTGAATTTTCCAATGCCTAGCTCTTTGCAAAAGAGAGATATCGGCAAGGAAAAGCTGTATTGTACCTTTGCATTTTTCTCCCAAACGAAAGACACTAGAAAGAAAATTTTAAAGCCTCCTGTTAGTGCTTCATCTACACGTTATAGCCCTGAATTTTCCAATGCCTATCTCTTTGCAAAAGAGAGATATCGGCAGGGAAAAGCTGTATTGTACCTTTGCATTTTTCTCCCAAACGAAGGACACTAGAATGAAAATTTTAAAGCCTCCTATTAGTGCTTCATCTACACGTTATAGCCCTGAATTTTTCAATGCCTATCTCTTTGAAAAAGAGAGATATCGGCAAGGAAAAGTGTATTGTACTTTTGCATTTTTCTCCCAAACGAAAGACACTAGAATGAAAATTTTAAAGCCTCCTGTTAGTGCTTCATCTATACGTTATAGCCCTGAATTTTCCAATGCCTATCTCTTTGCAAAAGAGAGATATCGGCAAGGAATAGCTGTATTGTACCTTTGCATTTTTCTCCCAAACGAAAGACACTAGAATGAAAATGTTAAAGCCTACTGTTAGTGCTTCATCTACACGTTATAGCCCTGAATTTTCCAATGCCTATCTCTTTGCAAAAGAGAGATATCGGCAAGGAAAAGCTGTATTGTACCTTTGCATTTTTCTCCCAAACGAAAGACACTAGAATGAAAATTTTAAAGCCTACTGTTAGTGCTTCATCTACACGTTATAGCCCTGAATTTTCCAATGCCTAGCTCTTTGCAAAAGAGAGATATCGGCAAGGAAAAGCTGTATTGTACCTTTGCATTTTTCTCCCAAACGAAAGACACTAGAATGAAAATTTTAAAGCCTCCTGTTAGTGCTTCATCTACACGTTATAGCCCTGAATTTTCCAATGCCTATCTCTTTGCAAAAGAGAGATATCGGCAAGGAAAAGCTGTATTGTACCTTTGCATTTTTCTCCCAAACGAAGGACACTAGAATGAAAATGTTAAAGCCTCCTATTAGTGCTTCATCTACACGTTATAGCCCTGAATTTTCCAATGCCTATCTCTTTGCAAAAGAGAGATATCGGCAAGGAAAAGTGTATTGTACTTTTGCATTTTTCTCCCAAACGAAAGACACTAGAATGAAAATTTTAAAGCCTCCTGTTAGTGCTTCATCTACACGTTATAGCCCTGAATTTTCCAAAGCCTATCTCTTTGCAAAAGAGAGATATCGGCAAGGAAAAGCTGTATTGTACCTTTGCATTTTTCTCCCAAACGAAGGACACTAGAATGAAAATGTTAAAGCCTCCTATTAGTGCTTCATCTACACGTTATAGCCCTGAATTTTCCAATGCCTATCTCTTTGCAAAAGAGAGATATCGGCAAGGAAAAACTGTATTGTACCTTTGCATTTTTCTCCCAAACGAAAGACACTAGAATGAAAATTTTAAAGCCTCCTGTTAGTGCTTCATCTACACGTTATAGCCCTGAATTTTCCAATGCCTATCTCTTTGCAAAAGAGAGATATCGGCAAGGAAAAGCTGTATTGTACCTTTGCATTTTTCTCCCAAACGAAAGACACTAGAATGAAAATTTTAAAGCCTACTGTTAGTGCTTCATCTACACGTTATAGCCCTGAATTTTCCAATGCCTAGCTCTTTGCAAAAGAGAGATATCGGCAAGGAAAAGCTGTATTGTACCTTTGCATTTTTCTCCCAAACGAAAGACACTAGAATGAAAATCTTAAAGCCTCCTGTTAGTGCTTCATCTACACGTTATAGCCCTGAATTTTCCAATGCCTATCTCTTTGCAAAAGAGAGATATCGGCAAGGAAAAGCTGTATTGTACCTTTGCATTTTTCTCCCAAACGAAGGACACTAGAATGAAAATGTTAAAGCCTCCTATTAGTGCTTCATCTACACGTTATAGCCCTGAATTTTCCAATGCCTATCTCTTTGCAAAAGAGAGATATCGGCAAGGAAAAACTGTATTGTACCTTTGCATTTTTCTCCCAAACGAAAGACACTAGAATGAAAATTTTAAAGCCTCCTGTTAGTGCTTCATCTACACGTTATAGCCCTGAATTTTCCAATGCCTATCTCTTTGCAAAAGAGAGATATCGGCAAGGAAAAGCTGTATTGTACCTTTGCATTTTTCTCCCAAACGAAAGACACTAGAATGAAAATTTTAAAGCCTACTGTTAGTGCTTCATCTACACGTTATAGCCCTGAATTTTCCAATGCCTAGCTCTTTGCAAAAGAGAGATATCGGCAAGGAAAAGCTGTATTGTACCTTTGCATTTTTCTCCCAAACGAAAGACACTAGAATGAAAATTTTAAAGCCTCCTGTTAGTGCTTCATCTACACGTTATAGCCCTGAATTTTCCAATGCCTAGCTCTTTGCAAAAGAGAGATATCGGCAAGGAAAAGCTGTATTGTACCTTTGCATTTTTCTCCCAAACGAAGGACACTAGAATGAAAATTTTAAAGCCTCCTGTTAGTGCTTCATCTACACGTTATAGCCCTGCATTTTCCAATGCCTATCTCTTTGCAAAAGAGAGATATCGGCAAGGAAAAGCTGCATTGTACTTTTGCATTTTTCTCCCAAACGAAAGACACTAGAATGAAAATTTTAAAGCCTCCTGTTAGTGCTTCATCTACACGTTATAGCCCTGAATTTTCCAATGCCTATCTCTTTGCAAAAGAGAGATATCGGCAAGGAAAAGCTGTATTGTACCTTTGCATTTTTCTCCCAAACGAAAGACCCTAGAATGAAAATTTTAAAGCCTCCTGTTAGTGCTTCATCTACACGTTATAGCCCTTAATTTTCCAATGCCTAGCTCTTTGCAAAAGAGAGATATCGGCAAGGAAAAGCTGTATTGTACCTTTGCATTTTTCTCCCAAACGAAAGACACTAGAATGAAAATTTTAAAGCCTCCTGTTAGTGCTTCATCTACACGTTATAGCCCTGAATTTTCCAATGCCTATCTCTTTGCAAAAGAGAGATATCGGCAAGGAAAAGCTGTATTGTACCTTTGCATTTTTCTCCCAAACGAAGGACACTAGAATGAAAATTTTAAAGCCTCCTATTAGTGCTTCATCTACACGTTATAGCCCTGAATTTTCCAATGCCTATCTCTTTGCAAAAGAGAGATATCGGCAAGGAAAAGTGTATTGTACTTTTGCATTTTTCTCCCAAACGAAAGACACTAGAATGAAAATTTTAAAGCCTCCTGCTAGTGCTTCATCTACACGTTATAGCCCTGAATTTTCCAATGCCTAGCTCTTTGCAAAAGAGAGATATCGGCAAGGAAAAGCTGTATTGTACCTTTGCATTTTTCTCCCAAACGAAAGACACTAGAATGAAAATTTTAAAGCCTCCTATTAGTGCTTCATCTACACGTTATAGCACTGAATTTTCCAATGCCTATCTCTTTGCAAAAGAGAGATATCGGCAAGGAAAAGCTGTATTGTACCTTTGCATTTTTCTCCCAAACGAAGGACACTAGAATGAAAATTTTAAAGCCTCCTGTTAGTGCTTCATCTACACGTTATAGCCCTGAATTTTCCAATGCCTATCTCTTTGCAAAAGAGAGATATCGGCAAGGAAAAGCTGTATTGTACCTTTGCATTTTTCTCCCAAACGAAAGACACTAGAATGAAAATGTTAAAGCCTCCTGTTAGTGCTTCATCTACACGTTATAGCCCTGAATTTTCCAATGCCTATCTCTTTGCAAAAGAGAGATATCGGCAAGGAAAAGCTGTATTGTACCTTTGCAATTTTCTCCCAAACGAAGGACACTAGAATGAAGATTTAAAAGTCTCCTGTTAGTGCTTCATCTACACGGTATAGCCCTGAATTTTCCAATGCCTAGATCTTTGCAAAAGAGAGATATTGGCAAGGAAAAGCTGTATTGTACCTTTGCATTTTTCTCCCAAACGAAGGACACTAGAATGAAAATTTTAAAGCCTCCTGTTAGTGCTTCATCTACACGTTATAGCCCTGAATTTTCCAATGCCTATCTCTTTGCAAAAGAGAGATATCGGCAAGGAAAAGCTGTATTGTACCTTTGCATTTTTCTCCCAAACGAAAGACACTAGAATGAAAATGTTAAAGCCTCCTGTTAGTGCTTCATCTACACGTTATAGCCCTGAATTTTCCAATGCCTATCTCTTTGCAAAAGAGAGATATCGGCAAGGAAAAGCTGCATTGTACTTTTGCATTTTTCTCCCAAACGAAAGACACTAGAATGAAAATTTTAAAGCCTCCTGTTAGTGCCTCATCTACACGGTATAGCCCTGAATTTTCCAATGCCTAGCTCTTTGCAAAAGAGAGATATTGGCAAGGAAAAGCTGTATTGTACCTTTGCATTTTTCTCCCAAACGAAGGACACTAGAATGAAAATTTTAAAGCCTCCTGTTAGTGCTTCATCTACACGTAATAGCCCTGAATTTTCCAATGCCTATCTCTGCAAAAGAGAGATATCGGCAAGGAAAAGCTGCATTGTACTTTTGCATTTTTCTCCCAAACGAAAGACACTAGAATGAAAATTTTAAAGCCTCCTGTTAGTGCTTCATCTACACGTTATAGCCCTGAATTTTCCAATGCCTATCTCTTTGCAAAAGAGAGATATCGGCAAGGAAAAGCTGTATTGTACCTTTGCATTTTTCTCCCAAACGAAAGACACTAGAATGAAAATTTTAAAGCCTCCTGTTAGTGCTTCATCTACACGTTATAGCCCTGAATTTTCCAATGCCTAGCTCTTTGCAAAAGAGAGATATCGGCAAGGAAAAGCTGTATTGTACCTTTGCATTTTTCTCCCAAACGTAAGACACTAGAATGAAAATTTTAAAGCCTCCTGTTAGTGCTTCATCTACACGTTATAGCCCTGAATTTTCCAATGCCTATCTCTTTGCAAAAGAGAGATATCGGCAAGGAAAAGCTGTATTGTACCTTTGCATTTTTCTCCCAAACGAAAGACACTAGAATGAAAATTTTAAAGCCTACTGTTAGTGCTTCATCTACACGTTATAGCCCTGCATTTTCCAATGCCTATCTCTTTGCAAAAGAGAGATATCGGCAAGGAAAAGCTGCATTGTACTTTTGCATTTTTCTCCCAAACGAAAGACACTAGAATGAAAATTTTAAAGCCTCCTGTTAGTGCTTCATCTTCACGTTATAGCCCTGAATTTTCCAATGCCTATCTCTTTGCAAAAGAGAGATATCTGCAAGGAAAAGCTGTATTGTACCTTTGCATTTTTCTCCCAAACGAAAGACACTAGAATGAAAATTTTAAAGCCTACTGTTAGTGCTTCATCTACAAGTTATAGCCCTGCATTTTCCAATGCCTATCTCTTTGCAAAAGAGAGATATCGGCAAGGAAAAGCTGCATTGTACTTTTGCATTTTTCTCCCAAACGAAAGACACTAGAATGAAAATTTTAAAGCCTCCTGTTAGTGCTTCATCTACACGTTATAGCCCAGCATTTTCCAATGCCTATCTCTTTGCAAAAGAGAGATATCGGCAAGGAAAAGCTGCATTGTACTTTTGCATTTTTCTCCCAAACGAAAGACACTAGAATGAAAATTTTAAAGCCTCCTGTTAGTGCTTCATCTACACGTTATAGCCCTGAATTTTCCAATGCCTAGCTCTTTGCAAAAGAGAGATATTGGCAAGGAAAAGCTGTATTGTACCTTTGCATTTTTCTCCCAAACGAAAGACACTAGAATGAAAATTTTAAAGCCTCCTGTTAGTGCTTCATCTACACGTTATAGCCCTGAATTTTCCAATGCCTATCTCTTTTCAAAAGAGAGATATCGGCAAGGAAAAACTGTATTGTACCTTTGCATTTTTCTCCCAAACGAAAGACACTAGAATGAAAATTTTAAAGCCTCCTGTTAGTGCTTCATCTACACGTTATAGCCCTGCATTTTCCAATGCCTATCTCTTTGCAAAAGAGAGATATCGGCAAGGAAAAGCTGCATTGTACTTTTGCATTTTTCTCCCAAACGAAAGACACTAGAATGAAAATTTTAAAGCCTCCTGTTAGTGCCTCATCTACACGGTATAGCCCTGAATTTTCCAATGCCTAGCTCTTTGCAAAAGAGAGATATTGGCAAGGAAAAGCTGTATTGTACCTTTGCATTTTTCTCCCAAACGAAGGACACTAGAATGAAAATTTTAAAGCCTCCTGTTAGTGCTTCATCTACACGTAATAGCCCTGAATTTTCCAATGCCTATCTCTGCAAAAGAGAGATATCGGCAAGGAAAAGCTGCATTGTACTTTTGCATTTTTCTCCCAAACGAAAGACACTAGAATGAAAATTTTAAAGCCTCCTGTTAGTGCTTCATCTACACGTTATAGCCCTGAATTTTCCAATGCCTATCTCTTTGCAAAAGAGAGATATCGGCAAGGAAAAGCTGTATTGTACCTTTGCATTTTTCTCCCAAACGAAAGACACTAGAATGAAAATTTTAAAGCCTACTGTTAGTGCTTCATCTACACGTTATAGCCCTGAATTTTCCAATGCCTAGCTCTTTGCAAAAGAGAGATATCGGCAAGGAAAAGCTGTATTGTACCTTTGCATTTTTCTCCCAAACGAAAGACACTAGAATGAAAATTTTAAAGCCTCCTGTTAGTGCTTCATCTACACGTTATAGCCCTGAATTTTCCAATGCCTATCTCTTTGCAAAAGAGAGATATCGGCAAGGAAAAGCTGTATTGTACCTTTGCATTTTTCTCCCAAACGAAAGACACTAGAATGAAAATTTTAAAGCCTACTGTTAGTGCTTCATCTACACGTTATAGCCCTGCGTTTTCCAATGCCTATCTCTTTGCAAAAGAGAGATATCGGCAAGGAAAAGCTGCATTGTACTTTTGCATTTTTCTCCCAAACGAAAGACACTAGAATGAAAATTTTAAAGCCTCCTGTTAGTGCTTCATCTACACGTTATAGCCCTGCATTTTCCAATGCCTATCTCTTTGCAAAAGAGAGACATCGGCAAGGAAAAGCTGCATTGTACTTTTGCATTTTTCTCCCAAACGAAAGACACTAGAATGAAAATTTTAAAGCCTCCTGTTAGTGCTTCATCTACACGTTATAGCCCTGAATTTTCCAATGCCTAGCTCTTTGCAAAAGAGAGATATCGGCAAGGAAAAGCTGTATTGTACCTTTGCATTTTTCTCCCAAACGAAAGACACTAGAATGAAAATTTTAAAGCCTCCTGTTAGTGCTTCATCTACACGTTATAGCAGTGAATTTTCCAATGCCTATCTCTTTGCAAAAGAGAGATATCGGCAAGGAAAAGCTGTATTGTACCTTTGCATTTTTCTCCCAAACGAAAGACACTAGAATGAAAATTTTAAAGCCTACTGTTAGTGCTTCATCTACAAGTTATAGCCCCGCATTTTCCAATGCCTATCTCTTTGCAAAAGAGAGATATCGGCAAGGAAAAGCTGCATTGTACTTTTGCATTTTTCTCCCAAACGAAAGACACTAGAATGAAAATTTTAAAGCCTCCTGTTAGTGCTTCATCTACACGTTATAGCCCTGCATTTTCCAATGCCTATCTCTTTGCAAAAGAGAGATATCGGCAAGGAAAAGCTGCATTGTACTTTTGCATTTTTCTCCCAAACGAAAGACACTAGAATGAAAATTTTAAAGCCTCCTGTTAGTGCTTCATCTACACGTTATAGCCCTGAATTTTCCAATGCCTAGCTCTTTGCAAAAGAGAGATATTGGCAAGGAAAAGCTGTATTGTACCTTTGCATTTTTCTCCCAAACGAAAGACACTAGAATGAAAATTTTAAAGCCTCCTGTTAGTGCTTCATCTACACGTTATAGCCCTGAATTTTCCAATGCCTATCTCTTTTCAAAAGAGAGATATCGGCAAGGAAAAACTGTATTGTACCTTTGCATTTTTCTCCCAAACGAAAGACACTAGAATGAAAATTTTAAAGCCTCCTGTTAGTGCTTTATCTACACGTTATAGCCCTGCATTTTCCAATGCCTATCTCTTTGCAAAAGAGAGATATCGGCAAGGAAAAGCTGCATTGTACTTTTGCATTTTTCTCCCAAACGAAAGACACTAGAATGAAAATTTTAAAGCCTCCTGTTAGTGCCTCATCTACACGGTATAGCCCTGAATTTTCCAATGCCTAGCTCTTTGCAAAAGAGAGATATTGGCAAGGAAAAGCTGTATTGTACCTTTGCATTTTTCTCCCAAACGAAGGACACTAGAATGCAAATTTTAAAGCCTCCTGTTAGTGCTTCATCTACACGTAATAGCCCTGAATTTTCCAATGCCTATCTCTTTGCAAAAGAGAGATATCGGCAAGGAAAAGCTGCATTGTACTTTTGCATTTTTCTCCCAAACGAAAGACACTAGAATGAAAATTTTAAAGCCTCCTGTTAGTGCCTCATCTACACGGTATAGCCCTGAATTTTCCAATGCCTAGCTCTTTGCAAAAGAGAGATATTAGCAAGGAAAAGCTGTATTGTACCTTTGCATTTTTCTCCCAAACGAAGGACACTAGAATGAAAATTTTAAAGCCTCCTGTTAGTGCTTCATCTACACGTAATAGCCCTGAATTTTCCAATGCCTATCTCTGCAAAAGAGAGATATCGGCAAGGAAAAGCTGCATTGTACTTTTGCATTTTTCTCCCAAACGAAAGACACTAGAATGAAAATTTTAAAGCCTCCTGTTAGTGCTTCATCTACACGTTATAGCCCTGAATTTTCCAATGCCTATCTCTTTGCAAAAGAGAGATATCGGCAAGGAAAAGCTGTATTGTACCTTTGCATTTTTCTCCCAAACGAAAGACACTAGAATGAAAATTTTAAAGCCTACTGTTAGTGCTTCATCTACACGTTATAGCCCTGAATTTTCCAATGCCTAGCTCTTTGCAAAAGAGAGATATCGGCAAGGAAAAGCTGTATTGTACCTTTGCATTTTTCTCCCAAACGAAAGACACTAGAATGAAAATTTTAAAGCCTCCTGTTAGTGCTTCATCTACACGTTATAGCCCTGAATTTTCCAATGCCTATCTCTTTGCAAAAGAGAGATATCGGCAAGGAAAAGCTGTATTGTACCTTTGCATTTTTCTCCCAAACGAAAGACACTAGAATGAAAATTTTAAAGCCTACTGTTAGTGCTTCATCTACACGTTATAGCCCTGCATTTTCCAATGCCTATCTCTTTGCAAAAGAGAGATATCGGCAAGGAAAAGCTGCATTGTACTTTTGCATTTTTCTCCCAAACGAAAGACACTAGAATGAAAATTTTAAAGCCTCCTGTTAGTGCTTCATCTACACGTTATAGCCCTGAATTTTCCAATGCCTAGCTCTTTGCAAAAGAGAGATATCGGCAAGGAAAAGCTGTATTGTACCTTTGCATTTTTCTCCCAAACGAAAGACACTAGAATGAAAATTTTAAAGCCTCCTGTTAGTGCTTCATCTACACGTTATAGCAGTGAATTTTCCAATGCCTATCTCTTTGCAAAAGAGAGATATCGGCAAGGAAAAGCTGTATTGTACCTTTGCATTTTTCTCCCAAACGAAAGACACTAGAATGAAAATTTTAAAGCCTACTGTTAGTGCTTCATCTACAAGTTATAGCCCCGCATTTTCCAATGCCTATCTCTTTGCAAAAGAGAGATATCGGCAAGGAAAAGCTGCATTGTACTTTTGCATTTTTCTCCCAAACGAAAGACACTAGAATGAAAATTTTAAAGCCTCCTGTTAGTGCTTCATCTACACGTTATAGCCCTGCATTTTCCAATGCCTATCTCTTTGCAAAAGAGAGATATCGGCAAGGAAAAGCTGCATTGTACTTTTGCATTTTTCTCCCAAACGAAAGACACTAGAATGAAAATTTTAAAGCCTCCTGTTAGTGCTTCATCTACACGTTATAGCCCTGAATTTTCCAATGCCTAGCTCTTTGCAAAAGAGAGATATTGGCAAGGAAAAGCTGTATTGTACCTTTGCATTTTTCTCCCAAACGAAAGACACTAGAATGAAAATTTTAAAGCCTCCTGTTAGTGCTTCATCTACACGTTATAGCCCTGAATTTTCCAATGCCTATCTCTTTTCAAAAGAGAGATATCGGCAAGGAAAAACTGTATTGTACCTTTGCATTTTTCTCCCAAACGAAAGACACTAGAATGAAAATTTTAAAGCCTCCTGTTAGTGCTTTATCTACACGTTATAGCCCTGCATTTTCCAATGCCTATCTCTTTGCAAAAGAGAGATATCGGCAAGGAAAAGCTGCATTGTACTTTTGCATTTTTCTCCCAAACGAAAGACACTAGAATGAAAATTTTAAAGCCTCCTGTTAGTGCCTCATCTACACGGTATAGCCCTGAATTTTCCAATGCCTAGCTCTTTGCAAAAGAGAGATATTGGCAAGGAAAAGCTGTATTGTACCTTTGCATTTTTCTCCCAAACGAAGGACACTAGAATGCAAATTTTAAAGCCTCCTGTTAGTGCTTCATCTACACGTAATAGCCCTGAATTTTCCAATGCCTATCTCTTTGCAAAAGAGAGATATCGGCAAGGAAAAGCTGCATTGTACTTTTGCATTTTTCTCCCAAACGAAAGACACTAGAATGAAAATTTTAAAGCCTCCTGTTAGTGCCTCATCTACACGGTATAGCCCTGAATTTTCCAATGCCTAGCTCTTTGCAAAAGAGAGATATTAGCAAGGAAAAGCTGTATTGTACCTTTGCATTTTTCTCCCAAACGAAGGACACTAGAATGAAAATTTTAAAGCCTCCTGTTAGTGCTTCATCTACACGTAATAGCCCTGAATTTTCCAATGCCTATCTCTTTGCAAAAGAGAGATATCGGAAAGGAAAAGCTGCATTGTACTTTTGCATTTTTCTCCCAAACGAAAGACACTAGAATGAAAATTTTAAAGCCTCCTGTTAGTGCTTCATCTACACGTTATAGCCCTGAATTTTCCAATGCCTATCTCTTTGCAAAAGAGAGATATCGGCAAGGAAAAGCTGTATTATACCTTTGCATTTTTCTCCCAAACGAAAGACACTAGAATGAAAATTTTAAAGCCTACTGTTAGTGCTTCATCTACACGTTATAGCCCTGAACTTTCCAATGCCTAGCTCTTTGCAAAAGAGAGATATCGGCAAGGAAAAGCTGTATTGTACCTTTGCATTTTTCTCCCAAACGAAAGACACTAGAATGAAAATTTTAAAGCCTACTGTTAGTGCTTCATCTACACGTTATAGCCCTGCATTTTCCAATGCCTATCTCTTTGCAAAAGAGAGATATCGGCAAGGAAAAGCTGCATTGTACTTTTGCATTTTTCTCCCAAACGAAAGACACTAGAATGAAAATTTTAAAGCCTCCTGTTAGTGCTTCATCTACACGTTATAGCCCTGCATTTTCCAATGCCTATCTCTTTGCAAAAGAGAGACATCGGCAAGGAAAAGCTGCATTGTACTTTTGCATTTTTCTCCCAAACGAAAGACACTAGAATGAAAATTTTTAAGCCTCCTGTTAGTGCTTCATCTACACGTTATAGCCCTGAATTTTCCAATGCCTAGCTCTTTGCAAAAGAGAGATATCGGCAAGGAAAAGCTGTATTGTACCTTTGCATTTTTCTCCCAAACGAAAGACACTAGAATGAAAATTTTAAAGCCTCCTGTTAGTGCTTCATCTACACGTTATAGCCCTGAATTTTCCAATGCCTATCTCTTTGCAAAAGAGAGATATCGGCAAGGAAAAGCTGTATTGTACCTTTGCATTTTTCTCCCAAACGAAAGACACTAGAATGAAAATTTTAAAGCCTACTGTTAGTGCTTCATCTACACGTTATAGCCCTGCATTTTCCAATGCCTATCTCTTTGCAAAAGAGAGATATCGGCAAGGAAAAGCTGCATTGTACTTTTGCATTTTTCTCCCAAACGAAAGACACTAGAATGAAAATTTTAAAGCCTCCTGTTAGTGCTTCATCTACACGTTATAGCCCTGCATTTTCCAATGCCTATCTCTTTGCAAAAGAGAGATATCGGCAAGGAAAAGCTGCATTGTACTTTTGCATTTTTCTCCCAAACGAAAGACACTAGAATGAAAATTTTAAAGCCTTCTGTTAGTGCCTCATCTACACGGTATAGCCCTGAATTTTCCAATGCCTAGCTCTTTGCAAAAGAGAGATATTGGCAAGGAAAAGCTGTATTGTACCTTTGCATTTTTCTCCCAAACGAAGGACACTAGAATGAAAATTTTAAAGCCTCCTGTTAGTGCTTCATCTACACGTAATAGCCCTGAATTTTCCAATGCCTATCTCTTTGCAAAAGAGAGATATCGGCAAGGAAAAGCTGCATTGTACTTTTGCATTTTTCTCCCAAACGAAAGACACTAGAATGAAAATTTTAAAGCCTCCTGTTAGTGCCTCATCTACACGGTATAGCCCTGAATTTTCCAATGCCTAGCTCTTTGCAAAAGAGATATATTAGCAAGGAAAAGCTGTATTGTACCTTTGTATTTTTCTCCCAAACGAAGGACACTAGAATGAAAATTTTAAAGCCTCCTGTTAGTGCTTCATCTACACGTTATAGCCCTGAATTTTCCAATGCCTATCTCTTTGCAAAAGAGAGATATCGGCAAGGAAAAGCTGTATTGTACCTTTGCATTTTTCTCCCAAACGAAGGACACTAGAATGCAAATTTTAAAGCCTCCTGTTAGTGCTTCATCTACACGTAATAGCCCTGAATTTTCCAATGCCTATCTCTTTGCAAAAGAGAGATATCGGCAAGGAAAAGCTGCATTGTACTTTTGCATTTTTCTCCCAAACGAAAGACACTAGAATGAAAATTTTAAAGCCTCCTGTTAGTGCCTCATCTACACGGTATAGCCCTGAATTTTCCAATGCCTAGCTCTTTGCAAAAGAGAGATATTAGCAAGGAAAAGCTGTATTGTACCTTTGCATTTTTCTCCCAAACGAAGGACACTAGAATGAAAATTTTAAAGCCTCCTGTTAGTGCTTCATCTACACGTAATAGCCCTGAATTTTCCAATGCCTATCTCTTTGCAAAAGAGAGATATCGGAAAGGAAAAGCTGCATTGTACTTTTGCATTTTTCTCCCAAACGAAAGACACTAGAATGAAAATTTTAAAGCCTCCTGTTAGTGCTTCATCTACACGTTATAGCCCTGAATTTTCCAATGCCTATCTCTTTGCAAAAGAGAGATATCGGCAAGGAAAAGCTGTATTATACCTTTGCATTTTTCTCCCAAACGAAAGACACTAGAATGAAAATTTTAAAGCCTACTGTTAGTGCTTCATCTACACGTTATAGCCCTGAACTTTCCAATGCCTAGCTCTTTGCAAAAGAGAGATATCGGCAAGGAAAAGCTGTATTGTACCTTTGCATTTTTCTCCCAAACGAAAGACACTAGAATGAAAATTTTAAAGCCTACTGTTAGTGCTTCATCTACACGTTATAGCCCTGCATTTTCCAATGCCTATCTCTTTGCAAAAGAGAGATATCGGCAAGGAAAAGCTGCATTGTACTTTTGCATTTTTCTCCCAAACGAAAGACACTAGAATGAAAATTTTAAAGCCTCCTGTTAGTGCTTCATCTACACGTTATAGCCCTGCATTTTCCAATGCCTATCTCTTTGCAAAAGAGAGACATCGGCAAGGAAAAGCTGCATTGTACTTTTGCATTTTTCTCCCAAACGAAAGACACTAGAATGAAAATTTTTAAGCCTCCTGTTAGTGCTTCATCTACACGTTATAGCCCTGAATTTTCCAATGCCTAGCTCTTTGCAAAAGAGAGATATCGGCAAGGAAAAGCTGTATTGTACCTTTGCATTTTTCTCCCAAACGAAAGACACTAGAATGAAAATTTTAAAGCCTCCTGTTAGTGCTTCATCTACACGTTATAGCCCTGAATTTTCCAATGCCTATCTCTTTGCAAAAGAGAGATATCGGCAAGGAAAAGCTGTATTGTACCTTTGCATTTTTCTCCCAAACGAAAGACACTAGAATGAAAATTTTAAAGCCTCCTATTAGTGCTTCATCTACACGTTATAGCCCTGAATTTTCCAATGCCTATCTCTTTGCAAAAGAGAGATATCGGCAAGGAAAAACTGTATTGTACCTTTGCATTTTTCTCCCAAACGAAAGACACTAGAATGAAAATTTTAAAGCCTACTGTTAGTGCTTCATCTACACGTTATAGCCCTGAATTTTCCAATGCCTAGCTCTTTGCAAAAGAGAGATATCGGCAAGGAAAAGCTGTATTGTACCTTTGCTTTTTTCTCCCAAACGAAAGACACTAGAATGAAAATTTTAAAGCCTCCTGTTAGTGCTTCATCTACACGTTATAGCCCTGAATTTTCCAATGCCTATCTCTTTGCAAAAGAGAGATATCGGCAAGGAAAAGCTGTATTGTACCTTTGCATTTTTCTCCCAAACGAAGGACACTAGAATGAAAATTTTAAAGCCTCCTATTAGTGCTTCATCTACACGTTATAGCCCTGAATTTTCCAATGCCTATCTCTTTGCAAAAGAGAGATATCGGCAAGGAAAAGTGTATTGTACTTTTGCATTTTTCTCCCAAAGGAAAGACACTAGAATTAAAATTTTAAAGCATCCTGTTAGTGCTTCATCTACACGTTATAGCCCTGCATTTTCCAAAGCCTATCTCTTTGCAAAAGAGAGATATCGGCAAGGAAAAGCTGCATTGTACTTTTGCATTTTTCTCCCAAACGAAAAACACTAGAATCAAAATTTTAAAGCCTCCTGTTAGTGCTTCATCTACACGTTATAGCCCTGAATTTTCCAATGCCTATCTCTTTGCAAAAGAGAGATATCGGCAAGGAAAAGCTGTATTGTACCTTTGCATTTTTCTCCCAGACGAAAGACACTAGAATGAAAATTTTAAAGCCTCCTGTTAGTGCTTCATCTACACGTTATAGCCCTGAATTTTCCAATGCCTATCTCTTTGCAAAAGAGAGATATCGGCATGGAAAAGCTGTATTGTACCTTTGCATTTTTCTCCCAAACGAAAGACACTAGAATGAAAATGTTAAAGCCTACTGTTAGTGCTTCATCTACACGTTATAGCCCTGAATTTTCCAATGCCTAGCTCTTTGCAAAAGAGAGATATCGGCAAGGAAAAGCTGTATTGTACCTTTGCATTTTTCTCCCAAACGAAAGACACTAGAATGAAAATTTTAAAGCCTCCTGTTAGTGCTTCATCTACACGTAATAGCCCTGAATTTTCCAATGCCTATCTCTTTGCAAAAGAGAGATATCGGCAAGGAAATGCTGTATTGTACCTTTGCATTTTTCTCCCAAACGAAAGACACTAGAATGAAAATTTTAAAGCCTCCTGTTAGTGCTTCATCTACACGTTATAGCCCTGCATTTTCCAATGCCTATCTCTTTGCAAAAGAGAGATATCGGCAAGGAAAAGCTGCATTGTACTTTTGCATTTTTCTCCCAAACGAAGGACACTAGAATGAAAATTTTAAAGCCTCCTGTTAGTGCCTCATCTACACGGTATAGCCCTGAATTTTCCAATGCCTAGCTCTTTGCAAAAGAAAGATATTGGCAAGGAAAAGCTGTATTGTACCTTTGCATTTTTCTCCCAAACGAAGGACACTAGAATGAAAATTTTAAAGCCTCCTGTTAGTGCTTCATCTACACGTAATAGCCATGAATTTTCCAATGCCTATCTCTGCAAAAGAGAGATATCGGCAAGGAAAAGCTGCATTGTACTTTTGCATTTTTCTCCCAAACGAAAGACACTAGAATGAAAATATTAAAGCCTCCTGTTAGTGCTTCATCTACACGTTATAGCCCTGAATTTTCCAATGCCTATCTCTTTGCAAAAGAGAGATATCGGCAAGGAAAAGCTGTATTGTAACTTTGCATTTTTCTCCCAAACGAAAGACACTAGAATGAAAATTTTAAAGCCTCCTGTTAGTGCTTCATCTACACGTTATAGCCCTGAATTTTCCAATGCCTAGCTCTTTGCAAAAGAGAGATATCGGCAAGGAAAAGCTGTATTGTACCTTTGCATTTTTCTCCCAAACGAAAGACACTAGAATGAAAATTTTAAAGCCTCCTGTTAGTGCTTCATCTACACGTTATAGCCCTGAATTTTCCAATGCCTATCTCTTTGCAAAAGAGAGATATCGGCAAGGAAAAGCTGTATTGTACCTTTGCATTTTTCTCCCAAACGAAGGACACTAGAATGAAAATTTTAAAGCCTCCTATTAGTGCTTCATCTACACGTTATAGCCCTGAATTTTCCAATGCCTATCTCTTTGCAAAAGAGAGATATCGGCAAGGAAAAGTGTATTGTACTTTTGCATTTTTCTCCCAAACGAAAGACACTAGAATGAAAATTTTAAAGCCTCCTGTTAGTGCTTCATCTACACGTTATAGCCCTGAATTTTCCAATGCCTATCTCTTTGCAAAAGAGAGATATCGGCAAGGAAAAGCTGTATTGTACCTTTGCATTTTTCTCCCAAACGAAAGACACTAGAATGAAAATTTTAAAGCCTCCTGTTAGTTCTTCATCTACACGTTATAGCCCTGAATTTTCCAATGCCTATCTCATTGCAAAAGAGAGATATCGGCAAGGAAAAGCTGTATTGTACCTTTGCATTTTTCTCCCAAACGAAAGACACTAGAATGAAAATGTTAAAGCCTACTGTTAGTGCTTCATCTACACGTTATAGCCCTGAATTTTCCAATGCCTATCTCTTTGCAAAAGAGAGATATCGGCAAGGAAAAGCTGTATTGTACCTTTGCATTTTTCTCCCAAACGAAAGACACTAGAATGAAAATTTTAAAGCCTACTGTTAGTGCTTCATCTACACGTTATAGCCCTGCATTTTCCAATGCCTATCTCTTTGCAAAAGAGAGATATCGGCAAGGAAAAGCTGCATTGTACTTTTGCATTTTTCTCCCAAACGAAAGACACTAGAATGAAAATTTTAAAGCCTCCTGTTAGTGCTTCATCTACACGTTATAGCCCTGCATTTTCCAATGCCTATCTCTTTGCAAAAGAGAGACATCGGCAAGGAAAAGCTGCATTGTACTTTTGCATTTTTCTCCCAAACGAAAGACACTAGAATGAAAATTTTTAAGCCTCCTGTTAGTGCTTCATCTACACGTTATAGCCCTGAATTTTCCAATGCCTAGCTCTTTGCAAAAGAGAGATATCGGCAAGGAAAAGCTGTATTGTACCTTTGCATTTTTCTCCCAAACGAAAGACACTAGAATGAAAATTTTAAAGCCTCCTGTTAGTGCTTCATCTACACGTTATAGCCCTGAATTTTCCAATGCCTATCTCTTTGCAAAAGAGAGATATCGGCAAGGAAAAGCTGTATTGTACCTTTGCATTTTTCTCCCAAACGAAAGACACTAGAATGAAAATTTTAAAGCCTACTGTTAGTGCTTCATCTACACGTTATAGCCCTGCATTTTCCAATGCCTATCTCTTTGCAAAAGAGAGATATCGGCAAGGAAAAGCTGCATTGTACTTTTGCATTTTTCTCCCAAACGAAAGACACTAGAATGAAAATTTTAAAGCCTCCTGTTAGTGCTTCATCTACACGTTATAGCCCTGCATTTTCCAATGCCTATCTCTTTGCAAAAGAGAGATATCGGCAAGGAAAAGCTGCATTGTACTTTTGCATTTTTCTCCCAAACGAAAGACACTAGAATGAAAATTTTAAAGCCTCCTGTTAGTGCTTCATCTACACGTTATAGCCCTGAATTTTCCAATGCCTAGCTCTTTGCAAAAGAGAGATATTGGCAAGGAAAAGCTGTATTGTACCTTTGCATTTTTCTCCCAAACGAAAGACACTAGAATGAAAATTTTAAAGCCTCCTGTTAGTGCTTCATCTACACGTTATAGCCCTGAATTTTCCAATGCCTATCTCTTTTCAAAAGAGAGATATCGGCAAGGAAAAACTGTATTGTACCTTTGCATTTTTCTCCCAAACGAAAGACACTAGAATGAAAATTTTAAAGCCTCCTGTTAGTGCTTCATCTACACGTTATAGCCCTGCATTTTCCAATGCCTATCTCTTTGCAAAAGAGAGATATCGGCAAGGAAAAGCTGCATTGTACTTTTGCATTTTTCTCCCAAACGAAAGACACTAGAATGAAAATTTTAAAGCCTTCTGTTAGTGCCTCATCTACACGGTATAGCCCTGAATTTTCCAATGCCTAGCTCTTTGCAAAAGAGAGATATTGGCAAGGAAAAGCTGTATTGTACCTTTGCATTTTTCTCCCAAACGAAGGACACTAGAATGAAAATTTTAAAGCCTCCTGTTAGTGCTTCATCTACACGTTATAGCCCTGAATTTTCCAATGCCTAGCTCTTTGCAAAAGAGATATATTAGCAAGGAAAAGCTGTATTGTACCTTTGCATTTTTCTCCCAAACGAAGGACACTAGAATGAAAATTTTAAAGCCTCCTGTTAGTGCTTCATCTACACGGTATAGCCCTGAATTTTCCAATGCCTAGCTCTTTGCAAAAGAGATATATTAGCAAGGAAAAGCTGTATTGTACCTTTGTATTTTTCTCCCAAACGAAGGACACTAGAATGAAAATTTTAAAGCCTCCTGTTAGTGCTTCATCTACACGTTATAGCCCTGAATTTTCCAATGCCTATCTCTTTGCAAAAGAGAGATATCGGCAAGGAAAAGCTGTATTGTACCTTTGCATTTTTCTCCCAAACGAAGGACACTAGAATGAAAATTTTAAAGCCTCCTATTAGTGCTTCATCTACACGTTATAGCCCTGAATTTTCCAATGCCTATCTCTTTGCAAAAGAGAGATATCGGCAAGGAAAAGTGTATTGTACTTTTGCATTTTTCTCCCAAACGAAAGACACTAGAATGAAAATTTTAAAGCCTCCTGTTAGTGCTTCATCTACACGTTATAGCCCTGAATTTTCCAATGCCTATCTCTTTGCAAAAGAGAGATATCGGCAAGGAAAAGCTGTATTGTACCTTTGCATTTTTCTCCCAAACGAAAGACACTAGAATGAAAATTTTAAAGCCTCCTGTTAGTGCTTCATCTACACGTTATAGCCCTGAATTTTCCAATGCCTATCTCATTGCAAAAGAGAGATATCGGCAAGGAAAAGCTGTATTGTACCTTTGCATTTTTCTCCCAAACGAAGGACACTAGAATGAAAATTTTAAAGCCTCCTGTTAGTGCCTCATCTACACGGTATAGCCCTGAATTTTCCAATGCCTAGCTCTTTGCAAAAGAAAGATATTGGCAAGGAAAAGCTGTATTGTACCTTTGCATTTTTCTCCCAAACGAAGGACACTAGAATGAAAATTTTAAAGCCTCCTGTTAGTGCTTCATCTACACGTAATAGCCATGAATTTTCCAATGCCTATCTCTGCAAAAGAGAGATATCGGCAAGGAAAAGCTGCATTGTACTTTTGCATTTTTCTCCCAAACGAAAGACACTAGAATGAAAATATTAAAGCCTCCTGTTAGTGCTTCATCTACACGTTATAGCCCTGAATTTTCCAATGCCTATCTCTTTGCAAAAGAGAGATATCGGCAAGGAAAAGCTGTATTGTACCTTTGCATTTTTCTCCCAAACGAAAGACACTAGAATGAAAATTTTAAAGCCTCCTGTTAGTGCTTCATCTACACGTTATAGCCCTGAATTTTCCAATGCCTAGCTCTTTGCAAAAGAGAGATATCGGCAAGGAAAAGCTGTATTGTACCTTTGCATTTTTCTCCCAAACGAAAGACACTAGAATGAAAATTTTAAAGCCTCCTGTTAGTGCTTCATCTACACGTTATAGCCCTGAATTTTCCAATGCCTATCTCTTTGCAAAAGAGAGATATCGGCAAGGAAAAGCTGTATTGTACCTTTGCATTTTTCTCCCAAACGAAGGACACTAGAATGAAAATTTTAAAGCCTCCTATTAGTGCTTCATCTACACGTTATAGCCCTGAATTTTCCAATGCCTATCTCTTTGCAAAAGAGAGATATCGGCAAGGAAAAGTGTATTGTACTTTTGCATTTTTCTCCCAAACGAAAGACACTAGAATGAAAATTTTAAAGCCTCCTGTTAGTGCTTCATCTACACGTTATAGCCCTGAATTTTCCAATGCCTATCTCATTGCAAAAGAGAGATATCGGCAAGGAAAAGCTGTATTGTACCTTTGCATTTTTCTCCCAAACGAAAGACACTAGAATGAAAATGTTAAAGCCTACTGTTAGTGCTTCATCTACACGTTATAGCCCTGAATTTTCCAATGCCTATCTCTTTGCAAAAGAGAGATATCGGCAAGGAAAAGCTGTATTGTACCTTTGCATTTTTCTCCCAAACGAAAGACACTAGAATGAAAATTTTAAAGCCTACTGTTAGTGCTTCATCTACACGTTATAGCCCTGCATTTTCCAATGCCTATCTCTTTGCAAAAGAGAGATATCGGCAAGGAAAAGCTGCATTGTACTTTTGCATTTTTCTCCCAAACGAAAGACACTAGAATGAAAATTTTAAAGCCTCCTGTTAGTGCTTCATCTACACGTTATAGCCCTGCATTTTCCAATGCCTATCTCTTTGCAAAAGAGAGACATCGGCAAGGAAAAGCTGCATTGTACTTTTGCATTTTTCTCCCAAACGAAAGACACTAGAATGAAAATTTTTAAGCCTCCTGTTAGTGCTTCATCTACACGTTATAGCCCTGAATTTTCCAATGCCTAGCTCTTTGCAAAAGAGAGATATCGGCAAGGAAAAGCTGTATTGTACCTTTGCATTTTTCTCCCAAACGAAAGACACTAGAATGAAAATTTTAAAGCCTCCTGTTAGTGCTTCATCTACACGTTATAGCCCTGAATTTTCCAATGCCTATCTCTTTGCAAAAGAGAGATATCGGCAAGGAAAAGCTGTATTGTACCTTTGCATTTTTCTCCCAAACGAAAGACACTAGAATGAAAATTTTAAAGCCTACTGTTAGTGCTTCATCTACACGTTATAGCCCTGCATTTTCCAATGCCTATCTCTTTGCAAAAGAGAGATATCGGCAAGGAAAAGCTGCATTGTACTTTTGCATTTTTCTCCCAAACGAAAGACACTAGAATGAAAATTTTAAAGCCTCCTGTTAGTGCTTCATCTACACGTTATAGCCCTGCATTTTCCAATGCCTATCTCTTTGCAAAAGAGAGATATCGGCAAGGAAAAGCTGCATTGTACTTTTGCATTTTTCTCCCAAACGAAAGACACTAGAATGAAAATTTTAAAGCCTCCTGTTAGTGCTTCATCTACACGTTATAGCCCTGAATTTTCCAATGCCTATCTCTTTTCAAAAGAGAGATATCGGCAAGGAAAAACTGTATTGTACCTTTGCATTTTTCTCCCAAACGAAAGACACTAGAATGAAAATTTTAAAGCCTCCTGTTAGTGCTTCATCTACACGTTATAGCCCTGCATTTTCCAATGCCTATCTCTTTGCAAAAGAGAGATATCGGCAAGGAAAAGCTGCATTGTACTTTTGCATTTTTCTCCCAAACGAAAGACACTAGAATGAAAATTTTAAAGCCTTCTGTTAGTGCCTCATCTACACGGTATAGCCCTGAATTTTCCAATGCCTAGCTCTTTGCAAAAGAGAGATATTGGCAAGGAAAAGCTGTATTGTACCTTTGCATTTTTCTCCCAAACGAAGGACACTAGAATGAAAATTTTAAAGCCTCCTGTTAGTGCTTCATCTACACGTAATAGCCCTGAATTTTCCAATGCCTATCTCTTTGCAAAAGAGAGATATCGGCAAGGAAAAGCTGTATTGTACCTTTGCATTTTTCTCCCAAACGAAGGACACTAGAATGAAAATTTTAAAGCCTCCTATTAGTGCTTCATCTACACGTTATAGCCCTGAATTTTCCAATGCCTATCTCTTTGCAAAAGAGAGATATCGGCAAGGAAAAGTGTATTGTACTTTTGCATTTTTCTCCCAAACGAAAGACACTAGAATGAAAATTTTAAAGCCTCCTGTTAGTGCTTCATCTACACGTTATAGCCCTGAATTTTCCAATGCCTAGCTCTTTGCAAAAGAGAGATATCGGCAAGGAAAAGCTGTATTGTACCTTTGCATTTTTCTCCCAAACGAAAGACACTAGAATGAAAATTTTAAAGCCTCCTGTTAGTGCTTCATCTACACGTTATAGCCCTGAATTTTCCAATGCCTATCTCATTGCAAAAGAGAGATATCGGCAAGGAAAAGCTGTATTGTACCTTTGCATTTTTCTCCCAAACGAAAGAAACTAGAATGAAAATTTTAAAGCCTCCTGTTAGTGCTTCATCTACACGTTATAGCCCTGAATTTTCCAATGCCTATCTCTTTGCAAAAGAGAGATATCGGCAAGGAAAAGCTGTATTGTACCTTTGCATTTTTCTCCCAAACGAAGGACACTAGAATGAAAATTTTAAAGCCTCCTATTAGTGCTTCATCTACACGTTATAGCCCTGAATTTTCCAATGCCTATCTCTTTGCAAAAGAGAGATATCGGCAAGGAAAAACTGTATTGTACCTTTGCATTTTTCTCCCAAACGAAAGACACTAGAATGAAAATTTTAAAGCCTACTGTTAGTGCTTCATCTACACGTTATAGCCCTGAATTTTCCAATGCCTAGCTCTTTGCAAAAGAGAGATATCGGCAAGGAAAAGCTGTATTGTACCTTTGCTTTTTTCTCCCAAACGAAAGACACTAGAATGAAAATTTTAAAGCCTCCTGTTAGTGCTTCATCTACACGTTATAGCCCTGAATTTTCCAATGCCTATCTCTTTGCAAAAGAGAGATATCGGCAAGGAAAAGCTGTATTGTACCTTTGCATTTTTCTCCCAAACGAAGGACACTAGAATGAAAATTTTAAAGCCTCCTATTAGTGCTTCATCTACACGTTATAGCCCTGAATTTTCCAATGCCTATCTCTTTGCAAAAGAGAGATATCGGCAAGGAAAAGCTGTATTGTACCTTTGCATTTTTCTCCCAGACGAAAGACACTAGAATGAAAATTTTAAAGCCTCCTGTTAGTGCTTCATCTACACGTTATAGCCCTGAATTTTCCAATGCCTATCTCTTTGCAAAAGAGAGATATCGGCATGGAAAAGCTGTATTGTACCTTTGCATTTTTCTCCCAAACGAAAGACACTAGAATGAAAATGTTAAAGCCTACTGTTAGTGCTTCATCTACACGTTATAGCCCTGAATTTTCCAATGCCTAGCTCTTTGCAAAAGAGAGATATCGGCAAGGAAAAGCTGTATTGTACCTTTGCATTTTTCTCCCAAACGAAAGACACTAGAATGAAAATTTTAAAGCCTCCTGTTAGTGCTTCATCTACACGTAATAGCCCTGAATTTTCCAATGCCTATCTCTTTGCAAAAGAGAGATATCGGCAAGGAAATGCTGTATTGTACCTTTGCATTTTTCTCCCAAACGAAAGACACTAGAATGAAAATTTTAAAGCCTCCTGTTAGTGCTTCATCTACACGTTATAGCCCTGCATTTTCCAATGCCTATCTCTTTGCAAAAGAGAGATATCGGCAAGGAAAAGCTGCATTGTACTTTTGCATTTTTCTCCCAAACGAAGGACACTAGAATGAAAATTTTAAAGCCTCCTGTTAGTGCCTCATCTACACGGTATAGCCCTGAATTTTCCAATGCCTAGCTCTTTGCAAAAGAAAGATATTGGCAAGGAAAAGCTGTATTGTACCTTTGCATTTTTCTCCCAAACGAAGGACACTAGAATGAAAATTTTAAAGCCTCCTGTTAGTGCTTCATCTACACGTAATAGCCATGAATTTTCCAATGCCTATCTCTGCAAAAGAGAGATATCGGCAAGGAAAAGCTGCATTGTACTTTTGCATTTTTCTCCCAAACGAAAGACACTAGAATGAAAATATTAAAGCCTCCTGTTAGTGCTTCATCTACACGTTATAGCCCTGAATTTTCCAATGCCTATCTCTTTGCAAAAGAGAGATATCGGCAAGGAAAAGCTGTATTGTACCTTTGCATTTTTCTCCCAAACGAAAGACACTAGAATGAAAATTTTAAAGCCTCCTGTTAGTGCTTCATCTACACGTTATAGCCCTGAATTTTCCAATGCCTAGCTCTTTGCAAAAGAGAGATATCGGCAAGGAAAAGCTGTATTGTACCTTTGCATTTTTCTCCCAAACGAAAGACACTAGAATGAAAATTTTAAAGCCTCCTGTTAGTGCTTCATCTACACGTTATAGCCCTGAATTTTCCAATGCCTATCTCTTTGCAAAAGAGAGATATCGGCAAGGAAAAGCTGTATTGTACCTTTGCATTTTTCTCCCAAACGAAGGACACTAGAATGAAAATTTTAAAGCCTCCTATTAGTGCTTCATCTACACGTTATAGCCCTGAATTTTCCAATGCCTATCTCTTTGCAAAAGAGAGATATCGGCAAGGAAAAGTGTATTGTACTTTTGCATTTTTCTCCCAAACGAAAGACACTAGAATGAAAATTTTAAAGCCTCCTGTTAGTGCTTCATCTACACGTTATAGCCCTGAATTTTCCAATGCCTATCTCTTTGCAAAAGAGAGATATCGGCAAGGAAAAGCTGTATTGTACCTTTGCATTTTTCTCCCAAACGAAAGACACTAGAATGAAAATTTTAAAGCCTCCTGTTAGTTCTTCATCTACACGTTATAGCCCTGAATTTTCCAATGCCTATCTCATTGCAAAAGAGAGATATCGGCAAGGAAAAGCTGTATTGTACCTTTGCATTTTTCTCCCAAACGAAAGACACTAGAATGAAAATGTTAAAGCCTACTGTTAGTGCTTCATCTACACGTTATAGCCCTGAATTTTCCAATGCCTAGCTCTTTGCAAAAGAGAGATATCGGCAAGGAAAAGCTGTATTGTACCTTTGCATTTTTCTCCCAAACGAAAGACACTAGAATGAAAATTTTAAAGCCTCCTGTTAGTGCTTCATCTACACGTTATAGCCCTGAATTTTCCAATGCCTATCTCTTTGCAAAAGAGAGATATCGGCAAGGAAAAGCTGTATTGTACCTTTGCATTTTTCTCCCAAACGAAGGACACTAGAATGAAAATTTTAAAGCCTCCTATTAGTGCTTCATCTACACGTTATAGCCCTGAATTTTCCAATGCCTATCTCTTTTCAAAAGAGAGATATCGGCAAGGAAAAACTGTATTGTACCTTTGCATTTTTCTCCCAAACGAAAGACACTAGAATGAAAATGTTAAAGCCTACTGTTAGTGCTTCATCTACACGTTATAGCCCTGAATTTTCCAATGCCTAGCTCTTTGCAAAAGAGAGATATCGGCAAGGAAAAGCTGTATTGTACCTTTGCATTTTTCTCCCAAACGAAAGACACTAGAATGAAAATTTTAAAGCCTCCTGTTAGTGCTTCATCTACACGTTATAGCCCTGAATTTTCCAATGCCTATCTCTTTGCAAAAGAGAGATATCGGCAAGGAAAAGCTGTATTGTACCTTTGCATTTTTCTCCCAAACGAAAGACACTAGAATGAAAATTTTAAAGCCTCCTGTTAGTTCTTCATCTACACGTTATAGCCCTGAATTTTCCAATGCCTATCTCATTGCAAAAGAGAGATATCGGCAAGGAAAAGCTGTATTGTACCTTTGCATTTTTCTCCCAAACGAAAGACACTAGAATGAAAATGTTAAAGCCTACTGTTAGTGCTTCATCTACACGTTATAGCCCTGAATTTTCCAATGCCTAGCTCTTTGCAAAAGAGAGATATCGGCAAGGAAAAGCTGTATTGTACCTTTGCATTTTTCTCCCAAACGAAAGACACTAGAATGAAAATTTTAAAGCCTCCTGTTAGTGCTTCATCTACACGTTATAGCCCTGAATTTTCCAATGCCTATCTCTTTGCAAAAGAGAGATATCGGCAAGGAAAAGCTGTATTGTACCTTTGCATTTTTCTCCCAAACGAAGGACACTAGAATGAAAATTTTAAAGCCTCCTATTAGTGCTTCATCTACACGTTATAGCCCTGAATTTTCCAATGCCTATCTCTTTTCAAAAGAGAGATATCGGCAAGGAAAAACTGTATTGTACCTTTGCATTTTTCTCCCAAACGAAAGACACTAGAATGAAAATTTTAAAGCCTACTGTTAGTGCTTCATCTACACGTTATAGCCCTGAATTTTCCAATGCCTAGCTCTTTGCAAAAGAGAGATATCGGCAAGGAAAAGCTGTATTGTACCTTTGCATTTTTCTCCCAAACGAAAGACACTAGAATGAAAATTTTAAAGCCTCCTGTTAGTGCTTCATCTACACGTTATAGCCCTGAATTTTCCAATGCCTATCTCTTTGCAAAAGAGAGATATCGGCAAGGAAAAGCTGTATTGTACCTTTGCATTTTTCTCCCAAACGAAGGACACTAGAATGAAAATTTTAAAGCCTCCTATTAGTGCTTCATCTACACGTTATAGCCCTGAATTTTCCAATGCCTATCTCTTTTCAAAAGAGAGATATCGGCAAGGAAAAACTGTATTGTACCTTTGCATTTTTCTCCCAAACGAAAGACACTAGAATGAAAATTTTAAAGCCTACTGTTAGTGCTTCATCTACACGTTATAGCCCTGAATTTTCCAATGCCTAGCTCTTTGCAAAAGAGAGATATCGGCAAGGAAATGCTGTATTGTACCTTTGCATTTTTCTCCCAAACGAAAGACACTAGAATGAAAATTTTAAAGCCTCCTGTTAGTGCTTCATCTACACGTTATAGCCCTGAATTTTCCAATGCCTATCTCATTGCAAAAGAGAGATATCGGCAAGGAAAAGCTGTATTGTACCTTTGCATTTTTCTCCCAAACGAAAGAAACTAGAATGAAAATTTTAAAGCCTCCTGTTAGTGCTTCATCTACACGTTATAGCCCTGAATTTTCCAATGCCTATCTCTTTGCAAAAGAGAGATATCGGCAAGGAAAAGCTGTATTGTACCTTTGCATTTTTCTCCCAAACGAAGGACACTAGAATGAAAATTTTAAAGCCTCCTATTAGTGCTTCATCTACACGTTATAGCCCTGAATTTTCCAATGCCTATCTCTTTGCAAAAGAGAGATATCGGCAAGGAAAAACTGTATTGTACCTTTGCATTTTTCTCCCAAACGAAAGACACTAGAATGAAAATTTTAAAGCCTACTGTTAGTGCTTCATCTACACGTTATAGCCCTGAATTTTCCAATGCCTAGCTCTTTGCAAAAGAGAGATATCGGCAAGGAAAAGCTGTATTGTACCTTTGCTTTTTTCTCCCAAACGAAAGACACTAGAATGAAAATTTTAAAGCCTCCTGTTAGTGCTTCATCTACACGTTATAGCCCTGAATTTTCCAATGCCTATCTCTTTGCAAAAGAGAGATATCGGCAAGGAAAAGCTGTATTGTACCTTTGCATTTTTCTCCCAAACGAAGGACACTAGAATGAAAATTTTAAAGCCTCCTATTAGTGCTTCATCTACACGTTATAGCCCTGAATTTTCCAATGCCTATCTCTTTGCAAAAGAGAGATATCGGCAAGGAAAAGCTGTATTGTACCTTTGCATTTTTCTCCCAGACGAAAGACACTAGAATGAAAATTTTAAAGCCTCCTGTTAGTGCTTCATCTACACGTTATAGCCCTGAATTTTCCAATGCCTATCTCTTTGCAAAAGAGAGATATCGGCATGGAAAAGCTGTATTGTACCTTTGCATTTTTCTCCCAAACGAAAGACACTAGAATGAAAATGTTAAAGCCTACTGTTAGTGCTTCATCTACACGTTATAGCCCTGAATTTTCCAATGCCTAGCTCTTTGCAAAAGAGAGATATCGGCAAGGAAAAGCTGTATTGTACCTTTGCATTTTTCTCCCAAACGAAAGACACTAGAATGAAAATTTTAAAGCCTCCTGTTAGTGCTTCATCTACACGTAATAGCCCTGAATTTTCCAATGCCTATCTCTTTGCAAAAGAGAGATATCGGCAAGGAAATGCTGTATTGTACCTTTGCATTTTTCTCCCAAACGAAAGACACTAGAATGAAAATTTTAAAGCCTCCTGTTAGTGCTTCATCTACACGTTATAGCCCTGCATTTTCCAATGCCTATCTCTTTGCAAAAGAGAGATATCGGCAAGGAAAAGCTGCATTGTACTTTTGCATTTTTCTCCCAAACGAAGGACACTAGAATGAAAATTTTAAAGCCTCCTGTTAGTGCCTCATCTACACGGTATAGCCCTGAATTTTCCAATGCCTAGCTCTTTGCAAAAGAAAGATATTGGCAAGGAAAAGCTGTATTGTACCTTTGCATTTTTCTCCCAAACGAAGGACACTAGAATGAAAATTTTAAAGCCTCCTGTTAGTGCTTCATCTACACGTAATAGCCATGAATTTTCCAATGCCTATCTCTGCAAAAGAGAGATATCGGCAAGGAAAAGCTGCATTGTACTTTTGCATTTTTCTCCCAAACGAAAGACACTAGAATGAAAATATTAAAGCCTCCTGTTAGTGCTTCATCTACACGTTATAGCCCTGAATTTTCCAATGCCTATCTCTTTGCAAAAGAGAGATATCGGCAAGGAAAAGCTGTATTGTACCTTTGCATTTTTCTCCCAAACGAAAGACACTAGAATGAAAATTTTAAAGCCTCCTGTTAGTGCTTCATCTACACGTTATAGCCCTGAATTTTCCAATGCCTAGCTCTTTGCAAAAGAGAGATATCGGCAAGGAAAAGCTGTATTGTACCTTTGCATTTTTCTCCCAAACGAAAGACACTAGAATGAAAATTTTAAAGCCTCCTGTTAGTGCTTCATCTACACGTTATAGCCCTGAATTTTCCAATGCCTATCTCTTTGCAAAAGAGAGATATCGGCAAGGAAAAGCTGTATTGTACCTTTGCATTTTTCTCCCAAACGAAGGACACTAGAATGAAAATTTTAAAGCCTCCTATTAGTGCTTCATCTACACGTTATAGCCCTGAATTTTCCAATGCCTATCTCTTTGCAAAAGAGAGATATCGGCAAGGAAAAGTGTATTGTACTTTTGCATTTTTCTCCCAAACGAAAGACACTAGAATGAAAATTTTAAAGCCTCCTGTTAGTGCTTCATCTACACGTTATAGCCCTGAATTTTCCAATGCCTATCTCTTTGCAAAAGAGAGATATCGGCAAGGAAAAGCTGTATTGTACCTTTGCATTTTTCTCCCAAACGAAAGACACTAGAATGAAAATTTTAAAGCCTCCTGTTAGTTCTTCATCTACACGTTATAGCCCTGAATTTTCCAATGCCTATCTCATTGCAAAAGAGAGATATCGGCAAGGAAAAGCTGTATTGTACCTTTGCATTTTTCTCCCAAACGAAAGACACTAGAATGAAAATGTTAAAGCCTACTGTTAGTGCTTCATCTACACGTTATAGCCCTGAATTTTCCAATGCCTAGCTCTTTGCAAAAGAGAGATATCGGCAAGGAAAAGCTGTATTGTACCTTTGCATTTTTCTCCCAAACGAAAGACACTAGAATGAAAATTTTAAAGCCTCCTGTTAGTGCTTCATCTACACGTTATAGCCCTGAATTTTCCAATGCCTATCTCTTTGCAAAAGAGAGATATCGGCAAGGAAAAGCTGTATTGTACCTTTGCATTTTTCTCCCAAACGAAGGACACTAGAATGAAAATTTTAAAGCCTCCTATTAGTGCTTCATCTACACGTTATAGCCCTGAATTTTCCAATGCCTATCTCTTTTCAAAAGAGAGATATCGGCAAGGAAAAACTGTATTGTACCTTTGCATTTTTCTCCCAAACGAAAGACACTAGAATGAAAATTTTAAAGCCTACTGTTAGTGCTTCATCTACACGTTATAGCCCTGAATTTTCCAATGCCTAGCTCTTTGCAAAAGAGAGATATCGGCAAGGAAAAGCTGTATTGTACCTTTGCATTTTTCTCCCAAACGAAAGACACTAGAATGAAAATTTTAAAGCCTCCTGTTAGTGCTTCATCTACACGTTATAGCCCTGAATTTTCCAATGCCTATCTCTTTGCAAAAGAGAGATATCGGCAAGGAAAAGCTGTATTGTACCTTTGCATTTTTCTCCCAAACGAAGGACACTAGAATGAAAATGTTAAAGCCTCCTATTAGTTCTTCATCTACACGTTATAGCCCTGAATTTTCCAATGCCTATCTCTTTGCAAAAGAGAGATATCGGCAAGGAAAAGTGTATTGTACTTTTGCATTTTTCTCCCAAACGAAAGACACTAGAATGAAAATTTTAAAGCCTCCTGTTAGTGCTTCATCTACACGTTATAGCCCTGAATTTTCCAAAGCCTATCTCTTTGCAAAAGAGAGATATCGGCAAGGAAAAGCTGTATTGTACCTTTGCATTTTTCTCCCAAACGAAGGACACTAGAATGAAAATGTTAAAGCCTCCTATTAGTGCTTCATCTACACGTTATAGCCCTGAATTTTCCAATGCCTATCTCTTTGCAAAAGAGAGATATCGGCAAGGAAAAACTGTATTGTACCTTTGCATTTTTCTCCCAAACGAAAGACACTAGAATGAAAATTTTAAAGCCTCCTGTTAGTGCTTCATCTACACGTTATAGCCCTGAATTTTCCAATGCCTATCTCTTTGCAAAAGAGAGATATCGGCAAGGAAAAGCTGTATTGTACCTTTGCATTTTTCTCCCAAACGAAAGACACTAGAATGAAAATTTTAAAGCCTACTGTTAGTGCTTCATCTACACGTTATAGCCCTGAATTTTCCAATGCCTAGCTCTTTGCAAAAGAGAGATATCGGCAAGGAAAAGCTGTATTGTACCTTTGCATTTTTCTCCCAAACGAAAGACACTAGAATGAAAATTTTAAAGCCTCCTGTTAGTGCTTCATCTACACGTTATAGCCCTGAATTTTCCAATGCCTAGCTCTTTGCAAAAGAGAGATATCGGCAAGGAAAAGCTGTATTGTACCTTTGCATTTTTCTCCCAAACGAAGGACACTAGAATGAAAATTTTAAAGCCTCCTGTTAGTGCTTCATCTACACGTTATAGCCCTGCATTTTCCAATGCCTATCTCTTTGCAAAAGAGAGATATCGGCAAGGAAAAGCTGCATTGTACTTTTGCATTTTTCTCCCAAACGAAAGACACTAGAATGAAAATGTTAAAGCCTCCTGTTAGTGCTTCATCTACACGTTATAGCCCTGAATTTTCCAATGCCTATCTCTTTGCAAAAGAGAGATATCGGCAAGGAAAAGCTGTATTGTACCTTTGCATTTTTCTCCCAAACGAAAGACCCTAGAATGAAAATTTTAAAGCCTCCTGTTAGTGCTTCATCTACACGTTATAGCCCTTAATTTTCCAATGCCTAGCTCTTTGCAAAAGAGAGATATCGGCAAGGAAAAGCTGTATTGTACCTTTGCATTTTTCTCCCAAACGAAAGACACTAGAATGAAAATTTTAAAGCCTCCTGTTAGTGCTTCATCTACACGTTATAGCCCTGAATTTTCCAATGCCTATCTCTTTGCAAAAGAGAGATATCGGCAAGGAAAAGCTGTATTGTACCTTTGCATTTTTCTCCCAAACGAAGGACACTAGAATGAAAATTTTAAAGCCTCCTATTAGTGCTTCATCTACACGTTATAGCCCTGAATTTTCCAATGCCTATCTCTTTGCAAAAGAGAGATATCGGCAAGGAAAAGTGTATTGTACTTTTGCATTTTTCTCCCAAACGAAAGACACTAGAATGAAAATTTTAAAGCCTCCTGTTAGTGCTTCATCTACACGTTATAGCCCTGAATTTTCCAATGCCTAGCTCTTTGCAAAAGAGAGATATCGGCAAGGAAAAGCTGTATTGTACCTTTGCATTTTTCTCCCAAACGAAGGACACTAGAATGAAAATGTTAAAGCCTCCTATTAGTGCTTCATCTACACGTTATAGCCCTGAATTTTCCAATGCCTATCTCTTTGCAAAAGAGAGATATCGGCAAGGAAAAGTGTATTGTACTTTTGCATTTTTCTCCCAAACGAAAGACACTAGAATGAAAATTTTAAAGCCTCCTGTTAGTGCTTCATCTACACGTTATAGCCCTGAATTTTCCAAAGCCTATCTCTTTGCAAAAGAGAGATATCGGCAAGGAAAAGCTGTATTGTACCTTTGCATTTTTCTCCCAAACGAAGGACACTAGAATGAAAATGTTAAAGCCTCCTATTAGTGCTTCATCTACACGTTATAGCCCTGAATTTTCCAATGCCTATCTCTTTGCAAAAGAGAGATATCGGCAAGGAAAAACTGTATTGTACCTTTGCATTTTTCTCCCAAACGAAAGACACTAGAATGAAAATTTTAAAGCCTCCTGTTAGTGCTTCATCTACACGTTATAGCCCTGAATTTTCCAATGCCTATCTCTTTGCAAAAGAGAGATATCGGCAAGGAAAAGCTGTATTGTACCTTTGCATTTTTCTCCCAAACGAAAGACACTAGAATGAAAATTTTAAAGCCTACTGTTAGTGCTTCATCTACACGTTATAGCCCTGAATTTTCCAATGCCTAGCTCTTTGCAAAAGAGAGATATCGGCAAGGAAAAGCTGTATTGTACCTTTGCATTTTTCTCCCAAACGAAAGACACTAGAATGAAAATTTTAAAGCCTCCTGTTAGTGCTTCATCTACACGTTATAGCCCTGAATTTTCCAATGCCTAGCTCTTTGCAAAAGAGAGATATCGGCAAGGAAAAGCTGTATTGTACCTTTGCATTTTTCTCCCAAACGAAGGACACTAGAATGAAAATGTTAAAGCCTCCTGTTAGTGCTTCATCTACACGTTATAGCCCTGCATTTTCCAATGCCTATCTCTTTGCAAAAGAGAGATATCGGCAAGGAAAAGCTGCATTGTACTTTTGCATTTTTCTCCCAAACGAAAGACACTAGAATGAAAATGTTAAAGCCTCCTGTTAGTGCTTCATCTACACGTTATAGCCCTGAATTTTCCAATGCCTATCTCTTTGCAAAAGAGAGATATCGGCAAGGAAAAGCTGTATTGTACCTTTGCATTTTTCTCCCAAACGAAAGACCCTAGAATGAAAATTTTAAAGCCTCCTGTTAGTGCTTCATCTACACGTTATAGCCCTTAATTTTCCAATGCCTAGCTCTTTGCAAAAGAGAGATATCGGCAAGGAAAAGCTGTATTGTACCTTTGCATTTTTCTCCCAAACGAAAGACACTAGAATGAAAATTTTAAAGCCTCCTGTTAGTGCTTCATCTACACGTTATAGCCCTGAATTTTCCAATGCCTATCTCTTTGCAAAAGAGAGATATCGGCAAGGAAAAGCTGTATTGTACCTTTGCATTTTTCTCCCAAACGAAGGACACTAGAATGAAAATTTTAAAGCCTCCTATTAGTGCTTCATCTACACGTTATAGCCCTGAATTTTCCAATGCCTATCTCTTTGCAAAAGAGAGATATCGGCAAGGAAAAGTGTATTGTACTTTTGCATTTTTCTCCCAAACGAAAGACACTAGAATGAAAATTTTAAAGCCTCCTGTTAGTGCTTCATCTACACGTTATAGCCCTGAATTTTCCAATGCCTAGCTCTTTGCAAAAGAGAGATATCGGCAAGGAAAAGCTGTATTGTACCTTTGCATTTTTCTCCCAAACGAAAGACACTAGAATGAAAATTTTAAAGCCTCCTATTAGTGCTTCATCTACACGTTATAGCACTGAATTTTCCAATGCCTATCTCTTTGCAAAAGAGAGATATCGGCAAGGAAAAGCTGTATTGTACCTTTGCATTTTTCTCCCAAACGAAGGACACTAGAATGAAAATTTTAAAGCCTCCTGTTAGTGCTTCATCTACACGTTATAGCCCTGAATTTTCCAATGCCTATCTCTTTGCAAAAGAGAGATATCGGCAAGGAAAAGCTGTATTGTACCTTTGCATTTTTCTCCCAAACGAAAGACACTAGAATGAAAATTTTAAAGCCTCCTGTTAGTGCTTCATCTACACGTTATAGCCCTGAATTTTCCAATGCCTATCTCTTTGCAAAAGAGAGATATCGGCAAGGAAAAGCTGTATTGTACCTTTGCAATTTTCTCCCAAACGAAGGACACTAGAATGAAGATTTAAAAGTCTCCTGTTAGTGCTTCATCTACACGGTATAGCCCTGAATTTTCCAATGCCTAGCTCTTTGCAAAAGAGAGATATTGGCAAGGAAAAGCTGTATTGTACCTTTGCATTTTTCTCCCAAACGAAAGACACTAGCATGAAAATTTTAAAGCCTCCTGTTAGTGCTTCATCTACACGTTATAGCCCTGCATTTTCCAATGCCTATCTCTTCGCAAAAGAGAGATATCGGCAAGGAAAAGCTGCATTGTACTTTTGCATTTTTCTCCCAAACGAAAGACACTAGAATGAAAATTTTAAAGCCTCCTGTTAGTGCCTCATCTACACGGTATAGCCCTGAATTTTCCAATGCCTAGCTCTTTGCAAAAGAGAGATATTGGCAAGGAAAAGCTGTATTGTACCTTTGCATTTTTCTCCCAAACGAAGGACACTAGAATGAAAATTTTAAAGCCTCCTGTTAGTGCTTCATCTACACGTAATAGCCCTGAATTTTCCAATGCCTATCTCTGCAAAAGAGAGATATCGGCAAGGAAAAGCTGCATTGTACTTTTGCATTTTTCTCCCAAACGAAAGACACTAGAATGAAAATTTTAAAGCCTCCTGTTAGTGCTTCATCTACACGTTATAGCCCTGAATTTTCCAATGCCTATCTCTTTGCAAAAGAGAGATATCGGCAAGGAAAAGCTGTATTGTACCTTTGCATTTTTCTCCCAAACGAAAGACACTAGAATGAAAATTTTAAAGCCTACTGTTAGTGCTTCATCTACACGTTATAGCCCTGAATTTTCCAATGCCTAGCTCTTTGCAAAAGAGAGATATCGGCAAGGAAAAGCTGTATTGTACCTTTGCATTTTTCTCCCAAACGTAAGACACTAGAATGAAAATTTTAAAGCCTCCTGTTAGTGCTTCATCTACACGTTATAGCCCTGAATTTTCCAATGCCTATCTCTTTGCAAAAGAGAGATATCGGCAAGGAAAAGCTGTATTGTACCTTTGCATTTTTCTCCCAAACGAAAGACACTAGAATGAAAATTTTAAAGCCTACTGTTAGTGCTTCATCTACACGTTATAGCCCTGCATTTTCCAATGCCTATCTCTTTGCAAAAGAGAGATATCGGCAAGGAAAAGCTGCATTGTACTTTTGCATTTTTCTCCCAAACGAAAGACACTAGAATGAAAATTTTAAAGCCTCCTGTTAGTGCTTCATCTACACGTTATAGCCCTGAATTTTCCAATGCCTAGCTCTTTGCAAAAGAGAGATATTGGCAAGGAAAAGCTGTATTGTACCTTTGCATTTTTCTCCCAAACGAAGGACACTAGAATGAAAATTTTAAAGCCTCCTGTTAGTGCTTCATCTACACGTAATAGCCCTGAATTTTCCAATGCCTATCTCTGCAAAAGAGAGATATCGGCAAGGAAAAGCTGCATTGTACTTTTGCATTTTTCTCCCAAACGAAAGACACTAGAATGAAAATTTTAAAGCCTCCTGTTAGTGCTTCATCTACACGTTATAGCCCTGAATTTTCCAATGCCTATTTCTTTGCAAAAGAGAGATATCGGCAAGGAAAAGCTGTATTGTACCTTTGCATTTTTCTCCCAAACGAAGGACACTAGAATGAAAATTTTAAAGCCTCCTATTAGTGCTTCATCTACACGTTATAGCCCTGAATTTTCCAATGCCTATCTCTTTGCAAAAGAGAGATATCGGCAAGGAAAAACTGTATTGTACCTTTGCATTTTTCTCCCAAACGAAAGACACTAGAATGAAAATTTTAAAGCCTACTGTTAGTGCTTCATCTACACGTTATAGCCCTGAATTTTCCAATGCCTAGCTCTTTGCAAAAGAGAGATATCGGCAAGGAAAAGCTGTATTGTACCTTTGCATTTTTCTCCCAAACGAAAGACACTAGAATGAAAATTTTAAAGCCTCCTGTTAGTGCTTCATCTACACGTTATAGCCCTGAATTTTCCAATGCCTATCTCTTTGCAAAAGAGAGATATCGGCAAGGAAAAGCTGTATTGTACCTTTGCATTTTTCTCCCAAACGAAGGACACTAGAATGAAAATGTTAAAGCCTCCTATTAGTGCTTCATCTACACGTTATAGCCCTGAATTTTCCAATGCCTATCTCTTTGCAAAAGAGAGATATCGGCAAGGAAAAGTGTATTGTACTTTTGCATTTTTCTCCCAAACGAAAGACACTAGAATGAAAATTTTAAAGCCTCCTGTTAGTGCTTCATCTACACGTTATAGCCCTGAATTTTCCAAAGCCTATCTCTTTGCAAAAGAGAGATATCGGCAAGGAAAAGCTGTATTGTACCTTTGCATTTTTCTCCCAAACGAAGGACACTAGAATGAAAATGTTAAAGCCTCCTATTAGTGCTTCATCTACACGTTATAGCCCTGAATTTTCCAATGCCTATCTCTTTGCAAAAGAGAGATATCGGCAAGGAAAAACTGTATTGTACCTTTGCATTTTTCTCCCAAACGAAAGACACTAGAATGAAAATTTTAAAGCCTCCTGTTAGTGCTTCATCTACACGTTATAGCCCTGAATTTTCCAATGCCTATCTCTTTGCAAAAGAGAGATATCGGCAAGGAAAAGCTGTATTGTACCTTTGCATTTTTCTCCCAAACGAAAGTCACTAGAATGAAAATTTTAAAGCCTACTGTTAGTGCTTCATCTACACGTTATAGCCCTGAATTTTCCAATGCCTAGCTCTTTGCAAAAGAGAGATATCGGCAAGGAAAAGCTGTATTGTACCTTTGCATTTTTCTCCCAAACGAAAGACACTAGAATGAAAATCTTAAAGCCTCCTGTTAGTGCTTCATCTACACGTTATAGCCCTGAATTTTCCAATGCCTATCTCTTTGCAAAAGAGAGATATCGGCAAGGAAAAGCTGTATTGTACCTTTGCATTTTTCTCCCAAACGAAGGACACTAGAATGAAAATGTTAAAGCCTCCTATTAGTGCTTCATCTACACGTTATAGCCCTGAATTTTCCAATGCCTATCTCTTTGCAAAAGAGAGATATCGGCAAGGAAAAACTGTATTGTACCTTTGCATTTTTCTCCCAAACGAAAGACACTAGAATGAAAATTTTAAAGCCTCCTGTTAGTGCTTCATCTACACGTTATAGCCCTGAATTTTCCAATGCCTATCTCTTTGCAAAAGAGAGATATCGGCAAGGAAAAGCTGTATTGTACCTTTGCATTTTTCTCCCAAACGAAAGACACTAGAATGAAAATTTTAAAGCCTACTGTTAGTGCTTCATCTACACGTTATAGCCCTGAATTTTCCAATGCCTAGCTCTTTGCAAAAGAGAGATATCGTCAAGGAAAAGCTGTATTGTACCTTTGCATTTTTCTCCCAAACGAAAGACACTAGAATGAAAATTTTAAAGCCTCCTGTTAGTGCTTCATCTACACGTTATAGCCCTGAATTTTCCAATGCCTAGCTCTTTGCAAAAGAGAGATATCGGCAAGGAAAAGCTGTATTGTACCTTTGCATTTTTCTCCCAAACGAAGGACACTAGAATGAAAATGTTAAAGCCTCCTGTTAGTGCTTCATCTACACGTTATAGCCCTGCATTTTCCAATGCCTATCTCTTTGCAAAAGAGAGATATCGGCAAGGAAAAGCTGCATTGTACTTTTGCATTTTTCTCCCAAACGAAAGACACTAGAATGAAAATTTTAAAGCCTCCTGTTAGTGCTTCATCTACACGTTATAGCCCTGAATTTTCCAATGCCTATCTCTTTGCAAAAGAGAGATATCGGCAAGGAAAAGCTGTATTGTACCTTTGCATTTTTCTCCCAAACGAAAGACCCTAGAATGAAAATTTTAAAGCCTCCTGTTAGTGCTTCATCTACACGTTATAGCCCTTAATTTTCCAATGCCTAGCTCTTTGCAAAAGAGAGATATCGGCAAGGAAAAGCTGTATTGTACCTTTGCATTTTTCTCCCAAACGAAAGACACTAGAATGAAAATTTTAAAGCCTCCTGTTAGTGCTTCATCTACACGTTATAGCCCTGAATTTTCCAATGCCTATCTCTTTGCAAAAGAGAGATATCGGCAAGGAAAAGCTGTATTGTACCTTTGCATTTTTCTCCCAAACGAAGGACACTAGAATGAAAATTTTAAAGCCTCCTATTAGTGCTTCATCTACACGTTATAGCCCTGAATTTTCCAATGCCTATCTCTTTGCAAAAGAGAGATATCAGCAAGGAAAAGTGTATTGTACTTTTGCATTTTTCTCCCAAACGAAAGACACTAGAATGAAAATTTTAAAGCCTCCTGTTAGTGCTTCATCTACACGTTATAGCCCTGCATTTTCCAAAGCCTATCTCTTTGCAAAAGAGAGATATCGGCAAGGAAAAGCTGCATTGTACTTTTGCATTTTTCTCCCAAACGAAAAACACTAGAATCAAAATTTTAAAGCCTCCTGTTAGTGCTTCATCTACACGTTATAGCCCTGAATTTTCCAATGCCTATCTCTTTGCAAAAGAGAGATATCGGCAAGGAAAAGCTGTATTGTACCTTTGCATTTTTCTCCCAAACGAAAGACACTAGAATGAAAATGTTAAAGCCTACTGTTAGTGCTTCATCTACACGTTATAGCCCTGAATTTTCCAATGCCTAGCTCTTTGCAAAAGAGAGATATCGGCAAGGAAAAGCTGTATTGTACCTTTGCATTTTTCTCCCAAACGAAAGACACTAGAATGAAAATTTTAAAGCCTCCTGTTAGTGCTTCATCTACACGTTATAGCCCTGAATTTTCCAATGCCTATCTCTTTGCAAAAGAGAGATATCGGCAAGGAAAAGCTGTATTGTACCTTTGCATTTTTCTCCCAAACGAAAGACACTAGAATGAAAATGTTGAAGCCTACTGTTAGTGCTTCATCTACACGTTATAGCCTGAATTTTCCAATGCCTATCTCTTTGCAAAAGAGAGATATCGGCAAGGAAAAGCTGTATTGTACCTTTGCATTTTTCTCCCAAACGAAAGACACTAGAATGAAATTTTAAAGCCTCCTGTTAGTGCTTCATCTAAAGGGAACTCTCGAAAGAAGAACAAGGCTAGAGGAAGATCTGAGATAAAGAAATCTGATTTTTAACAGAGCTGACCAGAGGAAAGCACAAACACAGTCCCCCACTACCACAAATAATGCAGTCGAGTTTCCCACATTTGGGGAAATCACAGGGGTCAGCATACCCAGAATGCAATGAATGAACCTCACCCTGGGAGAACAATCTTCATGACCATGGTATCGCCTATGCAAAATAAGTATGATCTGGGATAGGGCTGGGGAGGGCCGCTGCTCAGGCACATCTCTGTCAAGTAAAGGAGATTCAACTGAGGCAGCACAAGGGAACTCTCATCTGGGGACAACAACTGCAGGGAGAACACATATTTTCAGATGAACATGGGAGGGCAGAAGGCTGCCTAATACTGAAGCACCCCCAAACAACAAACCAAATGCAACAACTAGTGCAAGCATTCCTGGGGGAAGGCCTGCAGCAGATGGATTTGCATATGGTGATGTCATCCAAACAGTGGGTCAAAGTTGGCTTCAACCCTCGTCTGCATATGAAAAGAGACAATGGGTGTGCAGGGCATGGCGGCCTTTTGCGGTGCTTGGATGACCCCTAGTTCGCATTAAACACCTCCACCCTCCTTTGGTGTGGGGCTCATGTTGGCCATGCCCCATCCCCTAAAGCATTCAAGCTGATTTCTTGCAGCAGCTGGGCACTGTAACAGCTCCAGAGCTGCTCTGTAAGGCAAGTAAAAGGGTGTGGGTCCTGCAGCACTACCTGTAGTTTGCATTGTGCGTTGGAAGGCACGAAGTAAGCAGACGGGAGAAGTCAGGATAGTGCGCAAGGGCATAGAAGGGAGCGGCTCAAGAAAAGAGAAGTGGAAACAGACAGCAAACTAGGCTGGAGAGAGACCTGAGACAAAGAGATCTGAATTATACGAGAGCCGACCAGGGGAATCACAAATTATGCAGTCAAGTTTCCCACATTTGGGGAAATCGCAGAAGCAGCACACCCAGAGTGCAATGGGTGAGCCTTGCCCTGGGAGAAGCACCTTCATGATCATAGTATCTCACCTGGCAGGTAAGTAGGAGTTGGGCTAGAGCTGGGGAGGGTCGCTGCTCGAGCATCCCCCTGTCAAGTAAAGGAGATTCAACTGAGGCAGCACAAGGGAACTCTCATCTGGGGACAACAACTGCAGGGAGAACACATTTTCAGATAAAAATCTTGGTCATGCTCTGGTTTCTCTTCAGAACGAACAAATCTTTCGCCTTTTACTAAAGATTTCCGTGGAGAGGAGCAAAACCGAGTTTTATCTCAATTTTTGCATGCCGCATCTTTTTGGGGTTTCTTTTATCGGTTTAAAGATAGAATGAGTGTGCTTTAATGTAAGCTCATTTGCATAGAAATGACAGTAAATGTTTGTTTCTTTTCAAACAGAACTTTCTTGACCATGCTACTTGCTTGAAAGATCTGGGAGCACATGGAATACAGTACAAACCATGCTTATAGCAAGGAGAAGACAGGTGAGAAATCTGCTTTCTTTCAAATTGGGCGCTCACTTTGATCTGAATGAGGACTGCTGGCACGGCACTCAGGCGACAGGTGGAATCTTGGTCATGCTCTGGTTTCTCTTCAGAACGAACAAATCTTTCGCCTTTTACTAAAGATTTCCGTGGAGAGGAGCAAAACTGAGTTTTATCTCAATTTTTGCATGCCCCATATTATTGGGGTTTCTTTTATCGGATTAAAGACAGAACGAGTGTGCTTTCTTGTTAGCTTTAATGTAAGTTTATTTGCATAACAATGACAATAAATGTCTGTTTCTTTTCAAGCAGAACTTTCTTGACCATACTAATTGCTTGAAAGATCTGGGAGCACATGGAAAAGAGTACAAACCATGCTTATAGCAAGGGGAAGCCTGGTGAGAAATCTGCTTTCTTTCTTTCAAATTGGGTGCTCACTTTGAGCTGAATGAGGACTGCTGGCATGGCACTCAGGCGACAGGTGGAATCTTGGTCATGCTCTGGTTTCTCTTCAGAACGAACAAATCTTTCGCCTTTTACTAAAGATTTCCGTGGAGAGGAGCAAAACTGAGTTTTATCTCAATTTTTGCATGCCCCGTCTTATTGGGGTTTCTTTTATCAGTTTAAAGATAGAACGAGTGTGCTTTAATGTAAGCTCATTTGCATAGAAATGACAGTAAATGTTTGTTTCTTTTCAAACAGAACTTTCTTGACCACACTACTTGTTTGAAAGATCTGGGAGCACATGGAAAAGAGTACAAACCATGTTTATAGCAAGGGGAAGCCTGGTGAGAAATCTGCTTTCTTTCATTCAAATTGGGTGCTCACTTTGAGCTGAATGAGAACTGCTGGCATGGCACTCAGGCGACAGGTGGAATCTTGGTCATGCTCTGGTTTCTCTTCAGAACTAACAAATATTTCGCCTTTTATTAAAGATTTCCGTGGAGAGGAGCAAAACTGAGTTTTATCTCAATTTTTGCATGCCCCATATTATTGGGGTTTCTTTTATCAGTTTAAAGACAGAACGAGTGTGCTTTCTTGTTAGCTTTAATGTAAGTTTATTTGCATAACAATGACAGTAAATGTTTGTTTCTTTTCAAACAGAACTTTCTTGACCATGCTACTTGCTTGAAAGATCTGGGAGCACATGGAAAACAGTACAAACCATGCAGTATCACAAGAGCCTTTATTTGATCTTTCATGAAGATAGAGCAGAATTGAGGACACGTCAACAATTTCTGCCAAAGGTGGTTCATCTTTCCACATGGTGCCTTTGGCCACTGACACCTTCGTTGAGTCAAAGTCTCTGGCTGTGGTCAGAACTTTGAAAATTTATGTCACCAGAACGGTTCAGATTAGGAAAACAGAGGCTCTGTTTGTCCTGTATGCTCCCAACAGGATTGGGTGTCCTGCTTCCATGCAGACCATTATGCGCTGGATCTGTGGTAAGATTCAGCATGCTCATTCCACGGCAGGATTGCCGTTACTGAATTAGGTGAAGACCCATTCTACTAGAAAGGTGGGTTCATCCTGGGCAGCTGGTCGGGGAGTCTCGGCATTGCAACTTTGCCGAGCAGCTATTTAGTAAACACTTTTGCTAAGTTTTACAAGTTTGATACCTTGGCTGATGATAACCTCAAGTTGGGTCATTCGGTGCTGCAGAGTCGTACGCACTCTCCCACCCGTTCAAGAGCTTTGGTATAACCCCATGGTTCTTAATGTGACCCCAGCATCCTCTAGGTCGTATGAGAAAATAGGATTTTAATACCTACCGGTAAATCCTTTTCTCTTAGTACGTAGAGGATGCTGGGCACCCGTCCCAGTCCATACTGTGTCTGCAGTTATTACTTGTGGTTATACACATGTTGTGTTACGGTTCTGGTCAGCTTTTTGCTGCAATTGTTCATGCCGTTGGCTTGTGTTCTGTTGAATGCCACGTTCTGCGGCATGCTTAAGGTGTGAGCTGGTAAGATGCTCACCTTAGTTTAACAATAAATCCTTTCCTCGAAATGTCCGTCTCCCTGGGCACAGTTCCTATAACTGGAGTCTGGAGGAGGGGCATAGAGGGAGGAGCCAGTTCACACCCTTTGAAAGTCTTAAAGTGCCCATGTCTCTTGCGGATCCCGTCTATACCCCATGGTTCTTAATGTGACCCCAGCATCCTCTACATTAAAATTATATTTTAAAATAGGAAGGTACAAATTACATATTTGAATTGCATCTATGTGCTGGATTCAAATGTCCCCCCCCCCCCCCCCTTCCTTTCTCAATTGTGCCCGTCAGCAGCTATTCTAAGGTTGCTGCCAATGGGTGTGACACATTAATTTCTTCTGTGGGGTACACTGGACTCCACAAGGATTCACATTGGGGTGTAGAGTAGGATCTTGATCTGAGGCACCAACCGGCTCAAAGCTTTTGACTGTTCCCAAGATGCTCAGCGCATCCTCCTCTATAACCCCGCTTCCATGAACAGGGAGCTCAGTTTGTAGTTGGTGCCTTCAATAGCAGGCCACTTAACAGGGGCCTGCCTCAGGCAGCCTATTCTTAGCTATTCATTTTGACAAGAAAAGAAGAACTTGTTTTATGAGAATCTACAAGGGCTGCAGCAGGCTAGGTCTAATAGACATCTTTACTGCAGCTTCATCACTCCCAGCGGCGCTGTATACTCCCGTGCCCTGGTTGCTGGGTCACTGCAGCGGAGGCTCCGGTTTCTTCCTAAGGTCAGTCACACACACACCGCCCTTCCGGATCACGAGGCCGCTGATTAAGGGGAGCGTGGCCGTAGGGGGTGGGCCGTGTGCGCACTGGGGTGGACACTGATTACTGGGCAGCCGCTCCACTAGCCACCAGGTACAGTTAAGGAGCACAGGTCTGGGGGGTTTTCTCCTATATTAACCCAATTTTGTACTGCCCGCAGCGCATTGTGATAGGTAATAGGGCCTGATTCAGGTTGGATTGCAATCACAATAAGCGATCCAACTGCAAAAATTGCTAAGAGCATACGCATGTGCCTGCATGCGATCGCCTCTGCCTGTCAATCGGGGCAGGGGGGGAGAGTGGGGTCAGCAACACTCCATTTCCAAGTCACGGATGGAGCAGTGCGGGGGCAAGGCTTCAAAATGGGGTCTGCAATGGAGGAGACACAGGGGGCGTGGTCACAGCGGCTGTATGACATCACATTCAGCCGCTGTGATCACAAAAATGGTGGCGGCTTCCTGCGCGCACATACAGTCTGCACCAGCAGGAGGCTACACCATTGTTTATGATCACGCTGAACTGCAGTGCGACTGCAATTACAGCATGGTCAAGAAGGGAGGTGTCATACTGGGTGGCCATGCCCTGTCACTGTGCAGGAGCCAGCACCGCTTACACACTAGTCCCCGGGTGCAGCCCCCAACCCCCGGGACACCCGGAGCAACAAAATGTAGATTCAGGCCACCAGGCCACGCCCCTACCTATGAAATCATGCCTCCTTTTTACCATTGCGCTGCTTATTTGCACACACTGCATTACAATCTCCCTCGCCACCTCTCTGGGTGTCACCAGTGATAGTGACACCTCTGCCATGCTTGTAGCAGCTGGTCCAAAGATCTATGCCTCAAGCCCTGAGTGTTTGCCCTTGTGACTTGTTGATCATCATAGCGAAGCAGATGCTTACAGAAAACTGCAGGGGCTTAGATTGAAAATAAAAAAAATTGATGGGTATAAGGTAGAGAGGAGCGGGTTCGGTTCTCCGAGAACCGAATTCCCCACGAACTCCACGTGGTTTACACTGGTCCGAGGCAGGCTCGGTTGTTCCCGCCTGACTCGGAAAACCTGAACAAGGGAAAATGTCATCATCCCGCTGTCGGATTCTCGCGAGATTTGGATATTATATAAAGAGCTGCACGTTGCTGCCATTTTTACTCGTGCATTGAAGAGAGAGCGGAGAGGACGTGGCTATGTTCTCTCAGTGGAAATCTCAATATCAGTGCTCAGTATCAGTGGTTACTTATTGCTGCTCAGTAATACTAGTAGTGTGTCTCTCTTGCTCAGTGTCAGTTCTCAGTAGTATCCTCATCAGTGCTCAGTATCACTGCTCATTGTCTTGTGCTGCATTGTGGTGCTCAGCATACTACAGTACATTACTAATAGTCCAGTGCTGCATCTTGCTGCTCAGTGTCAGTTCTAGTATCCTCATCAGTGCTCACTATCACTGCTCATTGCATTGTGGTGTTCTGTAAACTACAGTAATATAGTAACATATAGTAACATAGTTTTTGAGGTTGAATAGAGGAAAATTGCCCATCGTGTTCAACCTGTTTTAAGTTGTGATGATTCTACATACTTGCTGAATAATGTTTTATGACTAGTTAGCTACTATAACTCATGTTACCCCCGGATTAACCATGTTGATATTTTAAGTATTATAACCTTGGATAGCTTTTTCATTCAGAAATGTATCCATTCCTTTTTTAAATCCAATTACAGAGTCCGCCATTACCACCTTCCCTGGCAGGGAATTCCACATCCTGATTGCCCTAACAGTGAAGAACCCTTTCCTCCATTGCGTTCTGAACTTTCCTCCAGTCGCAGCGAGTGACCACGTGTTCTTTTAATAAATAATTCCTCTGATAACTCTTTGTTATGTATCTTTACATATTTGAAGATATTAATAATATCTCCTCTTAGGCACCTCTTTTCTAGTGTATACATATTCAGCCTAGTAAGTCTTTCCTTATAGTCCAGTACTTTTAGGCCTTTAATCAATTTAGTCTTCAGGATCTCTCGGACTTCCATGAGCAGCAGAGTAGTGCAATGGAAGGATGCTGGGCCCATAACCCAGAGGTCGATTGATCGAAACTATCCTCTGCTATGTGCATTTTTTTTTATAATTAAAGTAATCAAAAACTGGGATTGATATTTTGGCTCTTTTATTTTTACTTAAAGTACAATAACTTTTATCATTTTAATTTGTTTTAATAGTATATTGACAGCATTGTTTTCTTTAAAAAATCCACTTAATTTTCTTTACCCTATTACTGAAATGGTAATTGACAAAAACAAACTACATTGTCATCAGAAGAGCAATGCAAAATGTACAAGTGATATATTAAAATCATCTTCCATCTTGAATTTCAATGATGCATTCGGACAACAATTTTGTGAGAAACATCTTCACCCATAAAGAAAGATTTTCTTAACTCCTTACCTGTGTGCTGATTAGATATTACCTTGTTTTCACATTAAACAGACTTCCACATGAGAAAGCAGCAAGGATGCAGTAACGTGTATGTTTCCTGGTTTCCTGTATTATTTCAGTAGACATTGAAATGAGGATGCATCTTGCTGCCTTTCCAATGAAGCAAGTTTAATTCAGTAATAGGTGAAAAAACATTCCTACAAAGGTGTTAATCAGAGACTTGGCTTTGTGGACACTTTTCAGAGAGCAAATTTGTTAGCATAAAAATAAAGTCAGAAAATGAAGAGCTGTTTAATCACTCAATTGGACTTTTCTGCCAGCATAATTTTTTTTTCTCTGCAATCCACTGCTAAATTGTGCTTCCTAGCTGTTTTTTATAAAATCACTTAATCAAATCTAACTCTGATTACATCAGAGAAGACCAGGTACCCTACACCATAAGAGAGGGTTTGAAATTTTGACTTGTCTACTTAAAGATCACCAAAATCTGATCACAAGGTCAATTACATCCCTGGGTGGGATTGAACCACCAACCTTTTGGTTAATAGCCAAACATGCTAACCGATTGCACCACAGAGACACCTCGTAAAAGTCCATTCTGACAAAGGCTAATAAGCATTCATCTAGAACGTTTCCTAGAAAAACTTTAAAAAGTCAATAATCTGGAGAGTTTTTGTAAGAAACACATTGCTACTTTCCCATGATGAGTGAGTGCTTCAGGATCTCTTGCCCTTACATGAGCAGCAGAGTACTGCAACGGAAGCATGCTGGGCCCATAACCCAGAGGTAGGCAGATTGAAACTATCTTCTGCTATATGCATTGTTTTTTGTTAATTAAAGTAATCCAAAACTGGGATTGATATTTTGGCTCTTTTATTTTTACTTAAAGTACAATAACTTTTACCATTTTAATTTGTTTTAATAGTATATTGACAGTATTGTTTTCTTTCAAAAATCCACTTAATTTTCATTACCCTATTATTAAAATGGTAATTGACAAAAACAAACTACATTGTCACCAGAAGAGCAGTACAAAATGTACAAGTGATATATTAAAATCATCTTTCCAGCTTGAATTTCAATGATGCTTTGGTGCAACAATTTTGTGAGAAACATCTTCACCCATAAAGAAAGATTTTCTTAATTCCTTACCTGTGTGCTGATTAGATATCACCTTGTTTTCACATTAAACAGACTTCCCCATGAGGAAGCAGCAAGGATGCAGTGACGTTTATGTTTCCTGGTGTCAACCTGTATTATTTCAGTAGACATTGAAATGAGGATGCATCTTGCTGCCTTTCCAATGAAGCAAGTTTAATTCAGTAATAGGTGAAAAACCATTCCTACAAAGGTGTTAATCAGAGACTTGGCTTTGTGGACACTTTTCAGAGAGCAAATTTGTTAGCATAAACATAAAATCAGAAAATGAAGAGCTGTTTCGTCACTCAATTGGACTTTTCTGCCAGCATAATTTTTTTTCTCTGCAACCCACTGCTAAATTGTGCTTCCTAGCTGTTTTTTTATAAAATCACGTAATCAAATCTAACTCTGATTACATCAGAGAAGGCCAGGTACCCTACACCATAAGAGGGGGTTTGAAATTTTGACTTGTCTACTTAAAGATCACCAAAATCTGATTACAAGGTCAATTACATCCCTGGGTGGGATTGAACCACCAACCTTTTGGTTAATAGCCAAACATGCTAACCGATTGCGCCACATAGACACCTTGCGAAAGTAAATACTGACAAAGGCTAATAAGCATTCATCTAGAACGTTTCCTAGAAAAACTTTAAAAAGTCAATAATCTGGAGAATTTTTGTAAGAAACACATTGGTACTTTCCCATGATGAGTGAGTGCTTCAGGATCTCTTTCACTTACATGGGCTATTAATCAAAAGGTTGGTGGTTCAATCCCACCCAGGGATGTAATTGACCTTGTGATCAGATTTTGGTGATCTTTAAGTAGACAAGTCAAAATTTCAAACCCCCTTTTATGGTGTAGGGTACCTGGCCTTCTCTGACGTAATCAGAGTTAGATTTAATTAAGTGATTTTATAAAAAACAGCTAGGAAGCACAATTTAGCAGTGGGTTGCAGAGAAAAAAATAACATTTTAAACCTACCGGTAAATTTTTTTCTCTCGTAGTCCGTAGAGGATGATGGGGACTCCGTAAGGACCATGGGGGATAGACGGGCTCCGCAGCAGACATGGGCACTTTAAGAAAGACTTTAGATCTGGGTGTGCACTGGCTCCTCCCTCTATGCCCCTCCTCCATACCTCAGTTAGAGAAACTGTGCCCAGAGGAGACGGACAGTACGAGGAAAGGATTTTTGTTAATCCAAGGTCAAGATTCATACCAGCCACACCAATCACACCGTATAACTTGTGATATACTACCCAGTTAACAGTATGAAAACAACATAGCATCAGTCCAAGACCGATGAAAACTAACATATAACCCTTATGTAAGCAATAACTATATACAAGTCTTGCAGAAGTAGTCCGCACTTGGGACGGGCACCCAGCATCCTCTACGGACTACGAGAAAAAGATTTACCGGTAGGTTTAAAATCTTATTTTCTCTTACGTCCTAGAGGATGCTGGGGACTCCGTAAGGACCATGGGGATTATACCAAAGCTCCCAAACGGGCTCCTGCGGATGACTCTGCAGCACCGATTGAGCAAACAGGAGGTCCTCCTCAGCCAGGGTATCAAACTTATAGAACTTTGCAAAGGTGTTTGAACCCGACCAAGTAGCAGCTCGGCACAGCTGTAGTGCCGAGACCCCTCGGGCAGCTGCCCAAGAAGAGCCCACCTTCCTAGTGGAATGGGCCTTGACTGAATTAGGCAACGGCAATCCCGCCATAGAATGCGCCTGCTGAATCGTGTTACAGATCCAGAGAGCAATAGTCTGCTTTGAAGCAGGGGTGCCAATCTTGTTGGCTGCATACAGGACAAACAGTGCTTCTGTTTTTCTGACTCTAGCTGTTCTGGCCACGTAAATTTTCAAAGCCCTGACCACATCAAGGGACTCGGAATCCTCCAAGTCACGCGTAGCCACAGGCACCACAATAGGTTGGTTCATATGAAAGGATGAGTCCACTTTTAGCAGGAATTGAGGACGGGTCTGCAATTCCGCTCTATCCATATGGAAAACCAGATAGGGGATTTTATGTGATAAAGCTGCTAATTCCGACACTCGCCTAGCGGAAGCCAAGGCTAATAACATGACCACCTTCCAAGTGAGATATTTAAACTCCACCATTTTAAGTGGTTCAAACCATAACCTTAACACCACGTTAAGGTCCCAAGGGACCACCGGAGGTACAAAAGGAGGCTGAATATGCAGTACTCCCTTCACAAAAGTTTGTACTTACTTCAGGAAGAGAGGCCAATTCCTTTTGAAAGAAAATGGATAAGGCCAAAATCTGAACCTTAATAGAGCCTAATTTTAGGCCCAAATTCACTCCAGTTTGTAGGAAGTGAAGGAAGTGGCCCAGGTGGAATTCTTCCGTATGAGCATTCCTGGCCTCACACCAAGAAACATATTTTCGCCATATACAGTGATAATGTTTAGATGTCACGTCCTTCCTAGCCTTTATTAGCGTAGGAATGACCTCATCTGGAATACCCTTTTCCGCTAGGATCCGGCGTTCAACCGCCATGCCGTCAAACGCAGCTGCGGTAAGTCTTGGAACAGACAGGGCCCCTGTTGCAACAGGTCCTGTCTTAGAGGAAGTGGCCACGGATCTTCTGTGAGCATTTCCTGCAGATCTGGATACCAGGTCCTTCGTGGCCAATCTGGAACAATGAGAATTGTTCTTACTCCTCTTTTTCTTACTATTATCAACACCTTGGGTATGAGAGGTAGAGGAGGAAATACATAGACCGACCGGAACACCCACGGTGTCACTAGGGCGTCTACAGCTACTGCCTGAGGGTCTCTTGACCTGGTGCAATACCTCTGTAGCTTTTTGTTGAGGCGGGACGCCATCATGTCTATCTGGAACAGTCCCCACCGACTTGCAATCTGTGCGAAGACTTCCTGATGGAGTCCCCACTCTCCTGGATGTAGGTCGTGTCTGCTGAGGAAGTCTGCTTCCCAGTTGTCCACTCCCGGAATGAACACTGCTGACAGTGCGCTTACATGATTCTCCGCCCAGCGAAGAATTCTGGTGGCTTCCGCCATCGCCACTCTGCTCCTTGTGCCGCCTTGGCGGTTTACATGAACTACTGCGGTGACGTTGTCTGACTGGATCAGAACTGGTTGGTCGCGAAGTAAGGTCTCCGCTTGACATAGGGCGTTGTATATGGCCCTTAGCTCCAGGATGTTGATGTGAAGACAAGTCTCCTGACTTGACCAAAGACCTTGGAAATTTCTTCCCTGTGTGGCTGCTCCCCAACCTCGGAGGCTCGCGTTCGTGGTCACCAGGATCCAGTCCTGAATGCCGAACCTGCGGCCCTCTAGAAGGTGAGCACTCTGCAGCCACCACAGGAGAGATACCCTGGCCCTGGGGGACAGGGTGATCAACTGATGAATCTGTAGATGTGACCCGGACCACTTGTCCAGTAGGTCCCATTGCAAGATCCTCGCATGGAACCTGCCGGAGGGAATGGCCTCGTATGATGCCACCATCATTCCCAGGACTCGAGTGCAGTGATGCACTGACACCTGTTTTGGTTTCAATAGGTTCCTGACCAGAGTCATGAGTTCCTGGGCCTTTTCTATCGGAAGATAAACCCTTTTCTGGTCCGTATCCAGAATAATGCCCAAGCAAAGTCAGACGAGTCGTAGGAACCAACTGCGACTTCGGGATATTGAGAATCCAGCCGTGTTGCTGTAACACCTTCAGTGAAAGTTATACGCTGTTCAGCAACTGCTCTCTTGATCTCGCTTTTATGAGGAGATCGTTCAAGTACGGGATAATTGTGACACCTTGCTTTCGCAGGAGCACCATAATTTCCGTCATTACCTTGGTGAAAATTCTCGGAGAAAATTCTGGAGAGACCAAACGGCAACGTCTGAAATTGGTAATGACAATACTGTACCGCAAATCTTAGGTACGCCTGATGAGTTGGATAAATGAGTACATGAAGGTATGCATCCTTTATGTCCAGAGATATCATAAAATCCCCCCCTTCTAGGCTGGCGATGACCGCTCTTAGCGATTCCATCTTGAACTTGAACCTTTTCAAGTATAGGTTCAGGGATTTTAAATTTAATATGGGTCTGACCAAACCGTCCGGTTTTGGGACTACAAACAGGGTCGAATAATTTCCCTTTCCTTGTTGAAGCAGGGGAACCTTGACCACCACCTGTTGAAGATACAATTTGTGAATTGCATTTAACACTATCTCCCTTTCCTGGGGAGAAGATGGTAGGGCCGATTTGAAAAACCGGCGAGGAGGCACCTCTTCGAATTTCAGCTTGTAACCCTGAGAAACAATTTCTATTGCCTAGGTATCCACCTGCGAATGAACCCAGATGTGGCTGAAAACTCGAAGACGTGCCCCCAACTGGGCGGACTCCTTTAGCGGAGCCCCAGCGTCATGCGGTGGATTTTGTAGAGGCCAGGGAGGACTTCTGTTCCTGGGAACTAGCTGTGTTGTGCAGCTTCTTCCCTCTGCCCTTACCTCTGGCAAGAAAGGATGCACCTCGTACTTTCTTGTTTCTCTGTGATCGAAAGGACTGCATTTGATAATGTGGTGCTTTCTTAGGCTGTGAGGGAATATAAGGCAAAAAATTTGATTTACCAGCTGTAGCTGTGGAGACTAGGTCCGAGAGACCTTCCCCAAACAATTTCTCACCCCTGTAAGGTAAAACCTCCATATGCCTTTTTGAGTCGGCATCACCTGTCCATTGCCGGGTCCATAGGACTCGTCTAGCAGAAATCGACATAGCGTTTATTCTAGAACCCAGTAGACTAATGTCACTTTGAGCATCTCTCATATATAGGACAGCATCTTTTATATGCCCTATGGTCAATAACATAGCATCCTTATCTAGGGTCTCAATCTCTGCTGATAAGGTATCTGTCCATGCTGCCACCGCGCTACAACCCCGGCCGACGCAATTGCCGGTCTGAGTAAGGTACCAGAATGTGTGTAAATGGACTTTAGGGTAACCTCCTGCTTGCGGTCAGCAGGGTCCCTGATGGTAGCCGTATCCTGGGATGGCAGCGCTACCTTTTTGGATAAGCGTGTCAATGCTTTATCCACCCTAGGGGAGGATTCCCACCGTATCCTGTCCATTGGCGGGAAAGGATACGCCATAAGAATCCTTTTGGGAATCTGCAGCTTTTTGTCTGGAGATTCCCAAGCTTTTTCACATAATTCGTTCAACTCATATGAGGGGGGAAAGGTTATCTCAGGTTTCTTTCCCTTATACATGTGTACCCTCGTGTCAGGGACAGGGGTCTCTGTGATGTGCAAAACATCTTTTATTGCAATAATCATATATCGAATACATTTAGCCAATTTTGGCTGTAACTTTGCATCATCGTAGTCGACACTGGAGTCAGAATCCGTGTCGGTATCTGTGTCAACTATTTGGGATAGTTGGCGCTTTTGAGACCCCGAAGGTCCCTGCGACATAGGGACAGGCATGGGTTGACTCCCTGACTGTTCCCTAGCTTCAGCTTTGTCTAATCTCTTGTGTAATAAGTTTACATTAGCACTTAAAACATTCCACATATCCATCCAGTCAGGTGTCGGCGTTGTCGATGGAGACACCACATTAATTTGCTCCTGCTCCTCTCTAGGAGAGCCTTCTACCTCAGACATGTCGACACACGTGTACCGACACACCATACACTCAGGGAATCCTCTTATCTGAGGAAATTTCCCCAACAAGGCCCTTTGGAGAGACAGAGAGAGAGAGAGTATGCCAGCACACACCCCAGTGCTATATGACCCAGGAAAAAAACACAATAATTTTATGTTTACCCAGTAGCGCTGTATTTCCATATATATATGCGCCTAATTATGTGCCCCCTCTTCTTTAAGACCCTCTTTCTACCGTGGTATAAGCAGGGGAGAGTCCGTGGAGCTTCCCCTCTGCGGTGCTGTGGAGAAAATGGCGCTGGTGAGTGCTGAGGGAGAAGCCCCACCCCCTCAGCGACGGGCTTCTGTCCCGCTCAAATATAGTAAAAAAATGGCGGGGGCTCTTATATATATATACAGTGCCTAGCTGCATATATATTTATTTTGCCAAAGAGAGGTCTATATTGCTGCCCAGGGCGTCCCCCCTGCGCCCTTCACCCTTACACTGACTGCCGTGTGTGAGGTGTATGGGAGCAATGGAGCACAGCTTTACTGCTGTGCGTTACCTCAGTGAAGATCATGAAGTCTTCCGCCGCCTCTGAAGTCTTCTTTTCTTCTCATACTCACCCGGCTTCTATCTTCCGGCTCTGCGAGGGGGACGGCGGCGCGGCTCTGGGACGGACGGCGAGGGTGAGACCTGCGTACCGATCCCTCTGGAGCTAATGCTGTACAGTAGCCTAAGAAGCAGAGCCTATCAACTCACAGAAGTAGGTGTGCATCTCTCCCCTCCGCCCCTCGATGCAGGGAGTCTGTTGCCAGCAGGCTCCCTGAAAATAAAAAAATCTAACAAATATACTTTCTGTCAGGAAACTCAGGAGAGCTCCCTGAAAAGCACCCAGTCTCCTCTGGGCACAGTAGTAAACTGAGGTCTGGAGGAGGGGCATAGAGGGAGGAGCCAGTGCACACCCAGATCTAAAGTCTTTCTTAAAGTGCCCATGTCTCCTGCGGAGCCCGTCTATCCCCCATGGTCCTTACGGAGTCCCCAGCATCCTCTAGGACGTAAGAGAAAAATTATGCTGGCAGAAAAATCCAATTGAGTGATTAAACAGCTCCAGAGCTGCTCTGTAAGGCAAGTAAAAGGGTGTGGGCCCTGCAGCACTACCTGTAGTTAGCATTGTGCATTGGAAGACTAGTTTGCTGTCTGTTTCCACTTCTTTTTTCTTGAGCCCCTCCCGTCTATACCCTTGTGCACTATCCTGACTTCTCCTCCCGTCTGCTTACTTTGTGCCTTCCAATGCACAATGCAAACTACAGGTAGTGCTGCAGGGCCCACACCCTTTTACTTGCCTTACAGAGCAGCTCTTGAGCTGTTACAGTGCCCAGCTGCTGCAAGAAATCAGCGTGAATGCTTCAGGGGCTGGGGCATGGCCAACATGAGCCCCACACCGAAGGAGGGTGGGGGTGTTTAATGCGAACTAGGGGTCTCGCACAATGCGAACTACAGGTAGTGCTGCAGGGCCCACACCCTTTTACTTGCCTTACAGAGCAGCTCTGGAGCTGTTACAGTGCCCAGCTGCTGCAAGAAATCAGCTTGAATGCTTCAGGGGCTGGGGCATAGCCAACATGAGCCCCACACCGACGGAGGGTGGAGGTGTTTAATGCGAACTAGGGGTCATCCAAGTGCCGCAAAAGGCCGCCATGCCCTGCACGCCCCTTTTCTCTTTTCATATGCAGACGAGGGTTGAAGCCAACTTTGACCCACTGCTTGGATGACATCGCCATATGCAAATCCATCTGCTGCAGGCCTTCCCCCAGGAATGCTTGCACTAGTTGTTGCATTTGGTTTGTTGTTTGGGGGTGCTTCAGTATTAGGCAGCCTTCTGCCCTCCCATGTTCATCTGAAAATATGTGTTCTCCCTGCAGTTGTTGTCCCCAGATGAGAGTTCCCTTGTGCTGCCTCAGTTGAATCTCCTTTACTTGACAGAGATGTGCCTGAGCAGCGGCCCTCCCCAGCCCTATCCCAAATCATACTTATTTTGCATAGGAGATACCATGGTCATGAAGACTGTTCTCCCAGGGTGCGGTTCATTCATTGCATTCTGGGTATGCTGACCCCTGTGATTTCCCCAAATGTGGGAAACTCGACTGCATTATTTAATGCGAACTAGGGGTCATCCAAGCACCGCAAAAGGCCGCCATGCCCTGCATACCCCTTTTCTCTTTTCATAAGCAGACGAGGTTTGAAGCCAACTTTGACCCACTGCTTGGATGACATCACTTGCTGCCTTTCCAATGAAGCAAGTTTAATTTAATAATAGGTTAAAAACCATCCCTACAAAGGTGTTAATCAGATACTTGGCTTTGTGGACACTTTTCAGAGAACAAATTTGTTAGCATAAAAATAAAGCCAGAAAATGAAGAGCTGTTTAATCACTCAATTGGATTTTTCTGCCAGCATTTTTCTTTTTCTCTGCAACCCACTGCTAAATTGTGCTTCCTAGCTGTTTTTTTATAAAATCACTTAATCAAATCTAACTCTGATTACATCAGAGAAGGCCAGGTACCCTACACCATAAGAGGGGGTTTGAAATTTTGACTTGTCTACTTAAAGATCACCAAAATCTGATAACAAGGTCAATTACGTCCCTGGGTGGGATTGAACCACCAACCTTTTGGTTAATAGCCTTATACACTAACTGATAGCGCCACAGCGACACTTTTCAAAAGTGTGTACTGACAAAGGCTAATAAGCATTCATCTAGAATGTTTCCTAGAAACATTTTAAAAAGTCAATAATGTGGAGAGTTTTTGTAAGATGTTTCTTCCATCAACCAATGAAGAAACACATTGGGACTTTCCCATGATGAGTGAGTGCTTCAGGATCTCTTGCACTTACATGTGCAGCAGAGTACTGTAATGGAAGAATGCTGGGTCCATAACCCAGAGGTAGGCAGATTGAAACTATCCTCTGCTATATGCATTGTTTTTTGTTAATTAAAGTAATCCAAAACTGGGATTGATATTTTTGCTCTTTTATTTTTACTTAAAGTACAATAACTTTTACCATTTTAATTTGTTTTAATAGTATATTGACAGTATTGTTTTCTTTCAAAAATCCACTTAATTTTCTTTACCCTATTATTAAAATGGTAATTGACAAAAACAAACTACATTGTCACCAGAAGAGCAGTACAAAATGTACAAGTGATATATTAAAATCATCTTTCCAGCTTGAATTTCAATGATGCCTTGGTGCAACAATTTTGTGAGAAACATCTTCACCCATAAAGAAAGATTTTCTTAATTCCTTACCTGTGTGCTGATTAGATATCACCTTGTTTTCACATTAAACAGACTTCCCCATGAGGAAGCAGCAAGGATGCAGTGACGTTTATGTTTCCTGGTGTCAACCTGTATTATTTCAGTAGACATTGAAATGAGGATGCATCTTGCTGCCTTTCCAATGAAGCAAGTTTAATTCAGTAATAGGTGAAAAACCATTCCTACAAAGGTGTTAATCAGAGACTTGGCTTTGTGGACACTTTTCAGAGAGCAAATTTGTTAGCATAAACATAAAATCAGAAAATGAAGAGCTGTTTAATCACTCAATTGGACTTTTCTGCCAGCATAATTTTTTTTCTCTGCAACCCACTGCTAAATTGTGCTTCCTAGCTGTTTTTTATAAAATCACTTAATCAAATCTAACTCTGATTACATCAGAGAAGGCCGGGTACCCTACACCATAAGAGGGGGTTTGAAATTTTGACTTGTCTACTTAAAGATCACCAAAATCTGATAACAAGGTCAATTACGTCCCTGGGTGGGATTGAATCACCAACCTTTAGGTTAATAGCCATACACACTAACTGATTGCGCCACAGCGACACTTTGCAAAAGTACATACTGACAAAGGCTAATAAGCATTCATCTAGAACGTTTCCTAGAAAAACTTTAAAAAGTCAATAATCTGGAGAATTTTTGTAAGAAACACATTGGTACTTTCCCATGATGAGTGAGTGCTTCAGGATCTCTTGCACTTACATGGGCTATTAACCAAAAGGTTCCCACCCAGTGATGTAATTGACCTTGTGATCATATTTTGGTGATCTTTAAGCAGACAAGTCAAAATTTCAAACCCCCTCTTATGGTGTAGGGTACCTGGCCTTCTCTGACGTAATCAGAGTTAGATTTAATTAAGGTGCGCAAGGGCATAGAAGGGAGCGGTTTAAGAAAAGAGAAGTGGAAACAGACAGCAAACTAGGCTGGAGAGAGACCTGAGACAAAGAGATCTGAATTATACGAGAGCCGACCAGGGGAAACACAAATTATGCAGTCAAGTTTCCCACATTTGGGGAAATCGCAGGAGCAGCACACCCAGAGTGCAATGGGTGAGCCTTGCCCTGGGAGAAGCACCTTCATGATCATAGTATCTCACCAGGCAGGTAAGTAGGAGTTGGGCTAGTGCTGGGGAGGGTCGCTGCTCGGGTACCCCCCTGTCAAGTGAAGGAGATCCAACTGAGGCAGCACAAGGGAACTCTCGAAAGAAGAACAAGGCTAGAGGAAGATCTGAGACAAAGAAATCTGACTTTTACCAGAGCTGACCAGAGGAAAGCACAAACACAGTCCCCCACTACCACCAGGAAACATTAACGCCACTGCATCCTTGCTGCTTTCTCATGTGGAAGTCTATTTAATGTGAAAACAAGGTGATATCTAATTAGCACACAGAAAAGAAAATTAAGTGAATTTTTGAAAGAAAACAATACTGTCAATTTACTATTAAAACAAATTAAAATGGTAAAAGTTATTGTACTTTAAGTAAAAATAAAAGAGCAAAAATATCAATCCCAGTTTTGGATTACTTTAATTAACAAAAAAAAATGCATATAGCAGAGGATAGTTTCAATCTGTCTACCTCTGGGTTATGGGCCCAGCATGCTTCTATTGCAGTACTCTGCTGCACATGTAAGTGCAAGAGATCCTGAAGCATTCACTCATCATGGGAAAGTACCAATGTGTTTCTTCATTGGTTGATGGCAGAAACATCTTACAAAAACACTCCAGATTATTGACTTTTTAAAGTTTTTCTAGGAAACGTTCTAGATGATTGTTTATTAGCCTTTGTCAGTATGTACTTTTGCAAAGTGTCGCTTTGGCGCAATCAGTTAGTGTGTATGGCTATTAACCAAAAGGTTGGTGGTTCAATCCCACCCAGGGATGTAATTGACCTTGTTATCAGATTTTGGTGATCTTTAAGTAGACAAGTCAAAATTTCAAACCCCCTGTTATGGTGTTAGGTATTTAGACTTCTCTGATGTAATCAGAGTTAGATTTGATTCAGTGATTTTATAAAAACAGCTAGGAAGCACAATTTAGCAGTGGGTTGCAGAGAAAAAGAAATATGCTGGCAAAAAAATCCAATTGAGTGATTAAACAGCTCTTGGATGGTTTTTCACCTATTACTAAATTAAACTTGCTTCATTGGAAAGGCAGCAAGATGCATCCTCATTTCAATATCTACTGAAATAATACAGGTTGACACCAGGAAACATTAACGCCACTGCATCCTTGCTGCTTTCTCATGTGGAAGTCTGTTTAATGTGAAAACAAGGTGATATCTAATTAGCACACAGGTAAGGAATTAAGAAAATCTTTATTTAAGGGTGAAGATGTTTCTCACAAAATCGTTGCCCCAATGCATCATTGAAATTCAAGCTGGAAAGATGATTTTAATATATCACTTGTACATTTTGTATTGCTCTTCTGGTGACAATGTAGTTTGTTTTTGTCAATTACCATTTTAATAATCGGGTAAAGAAAATTAAGTGGATTTTTGAAAGAAAACAATACTGTCAATATACTAGTAAAACAAATTAAAATGGTAAAAGTTATTGTACTTTAAGTAAAAATAAAAGAGCAAAAATGTCAATCCCAGTTTTGGATTACTTTAATTAACAAAAAAAAATGCATATAGCAGAGGATAGTTTCAATCTGCCTACCTCTGGGTTATGGACCCAGCATGCTTCCATTACAGTACTCTGCTGCACATGTAAGTGCAAGAGATCCTGAAGCACTCACTCATCATGGGAAAGTACCAATGTGTTTCTTCATTGGTTGATGGAAGAAACATCTTACAAAAACTCTCCACTTTATTGACTTTTTAAAATGTTTCTAGGAAACGTTCTAGATGAATGCTTATTAGCGTTTTTCAGTATATGCTTTTGCAAAGTGTCGCTGTGCCGCAATCAGTTAGTGTGTAAGGCTATTAACCAAAAGGTTGGTGGTTCAATCCCACCCAGGGACGTAATTGACCTTGTTATCAGATTTTGGTGATCTTTATGTAGACAAGTCAAAATTTCAAACCCCCTCTTATGGTGTAGGGTACCTGGACTTCTCTGATGTAATCAGAGTTAGATTTGATTCAGTGATTTTATAAAAACAGCTAGGAAGCACAATTTAGCAGTGGGTTGCAGAGAAAAAGAAATATGCTGGCAAAAATATCCAATTGAGTGATTAAACAGCTCTTCATTTTCTGGCTTTATTTTTATGCTAACAAATTTGTTCTCTGAAAAGTGTCCACAAAGCCAAGTCTCTGATTAACACCTTTGTAGGGATGGTTTTTCACCTATTACTAAATTAAACTTGCTTCATTGGAAAGGCAGCAAGATGCATCCTCATTTCAATATCTACAGAAATAATACAGGTTGATACCAGGAAACATTAACGCCACTGCATCCTTGCTGCTTTCTCATGTGGAAGTCTGTTTAATGTGAAAACAAGGTGATATCTAATTAGCACACAGGTAAGGAATTAAGAAAATCTTTATTTAAGGGTGAAGATGTTTCTCACAAAATCGTTGCCCCAATGCATCATTGAAATTCAAGCTGGAAAGATGATTTTAATATATCACTTGTACATTTTGTATTGCTCTTCTGGTGACAATGTAGTTTGTTTTTGTCAATTACCATTTTAATAATCGGGTAAAGAAAATTAAGTGGATTTTTGAAAGAAAACAATACTGTCAATATACTAGTAAAACAAATTAAAATGGTAAAAGTTATTGTACTTTAAGTAAAAATAAAAGAGCAAAAATGTCAATCCCAGTTTTGGATTACTTTAATTAACAAAAAAAAATGCATATAGCAGAGGATAGTTTCAATCTGCCTACCTCTGGGTTATGGACCCAGCATGCTTCCATTACAGTACTCTGCTGCACATGTAAGTGCAAGAGATCCTGAAGCACTCACTCATCATGGGAAAGTACCAATGTGTTTCTTCATTGGTTGATGGAAGAAACATCTTACAAAAACTCTCCACTTTATTGACTTTTTAAAATGTTTCTAGGAAACGTTCTAGATGAATGCTTATTAGCGTTTTTCAGTATATGCTTTTGCAAAGTGTCGCTGTGGCGCAATCAGTTAGTGTGTAAGGCTATTAACCAAAAGGTTGGTGGTTCAATCCCACCCAGGGACGTAATTGACCTTGTTATCAGATTTTGGTGATCTTTATGTAGACAAGTCAAAATTTCAAACCCCCTCTTATGGTGTAGGGTACCTGGCCTTCTCTGATGTAATCAGAGTTAGATTTGATTCAGTGATTTTATAAAAACAGCTAGGAAGCACAATTTAGCAGTGGGTTGCAGAGAAAAAGAAATATGCTGGCAAAAAAATCCAATTGAGTGATTAAACAGCTCTTCATTTTCTGGCTTTATTTTTATGCTAACAAATTTGTTCTCTGAAAAGTGTCCACAAAGCCAAGTCTCTGATTAACACCTTTGTAGGGATGGTTTTTCACCTATTACTAAATTAAACTTGCTTCATTGGAAAGGCAGCAAGATGCATCCTCATTTCAATATCTACAGAAATAATACAGGTTGACACCAGGAAACATTAACGCCACTGCATCCTTGCTGCTTTCTCATGTGGAAGTCTGTTTAATGTGAAAACAAGGTGATATCTAATTAGCACACAGGTAAGGAATTAAGAAAATCTTTATTTAAGGGTGAAGATGTTTCTCACAAAATCGTTGCCCCAATGCATCATTGAAATTCAAGCTGGAAAGATGATTTTAATATATCACTTGTACATTTTGTATTGCTCTTCTGGTGACAATGTAGTTTGTTTTTGTCAATTACCATTTTAATAATCGGGTAAAGAAAATTAATTGGATTTTTGAAAGAAAACAATACTGTCAATATACTATTAAAACAAATTAAAATGGTAAAAGTTATTGTACTTTAAGTAAAAATAAAAGAGCAAAAATATCAATCCCAGTTTTGGATTACTTTAACTAACAAAAAAAATGCATATAGCAGAGGATAGTTTCAATCTGCCTACCTCTGGGTTATGGACCCAGCATGCTTCCATTACAGTACTCTGCTGCACATGTAAGTGCAAGAGGTCCTGAAGCACTCACTTATCATGGGAAAGTACCAATGTGTTTCTTCATTGTTTGATGGAAGAAACATCTTACAAAAACTCTCCACATTATTGACTTTTTAAAATGTTTCTAGGAAACGTTCTAGATGAATGCTTATTAGCCTTTGTCAGTATGTACTTTTGCAAAGTGTCGCTGTGGCGCAATCAGTTAGTGTGTATGGTTATTAACCAAAAGGTTGGTGGTTCAATCCCACCCAAGGACGTAATTGACCTTGTTATCAGATTTCGGTGATCTTTAAGTAGACAAGTCAAAATTTCAAACTCCCTGTTATGGTGTAGGGTACCTGGCCTTCTCTGATGTAATCAGAGTTAGATTTGATTCAGTGATTTTATAAAAACAGCTAGGAAGCACAATTTAGCAGTGGGTTGCAGAGAAAAAGAAATATACTGGCAAAAAAATCCAATTGAGTGATTAAACAGCTCTTCATTTTCTGGCTTTATTTTTATGCTAACAAATTTGTTCTCTGAAAAGTGTCCACAAAGCCAAGTATCTGATTAACATCTTTGTAGGGATGGTTTTTCACCTATTACTAAATTAAACTTGCTTCATTGGAAAGGCAGCAAGATGCATCCTCATTTCAATATCTACTAAAATAATACAGGTTGACACCAGGAAACATTAACGCCACTGCATCCTTGCTGCTTTCTCATGTGGAAGTCTGTTTAATGTGAAAACAAGGTGATATCTAATTAGCACACAGGTAAGGAATTAAGAAAATCTTTATTTAAGGGTGAAGATGTTTCTCACAAAATCGTTGCCCCAATGCATCATTGAAATTCAAGCTGGAAAGATGATTTTAATATATCACTTGTACATTTTGTATTGCTCTTCTGGTGACAATGTAGTCTGCTTTTGTCAATTACCATTTTAATAATCGGGTAAAGAAAATTAATTGGATTTTTGAAAGAAAACAATACTGTCAATATACTATTAAAACAAATTAAAATGGTAAAAGTTATTGTACTTTAAGTAAAAATAAAAGAGCAAAAATATCAATCCCAGTTTTGGATTACTTTAATTAACAAAAAAAAATGCATATAGCAGAGGATAGTTTCAATCTGCCTACCTCTGGGTTATGGACCCAGCATGCTTCCATTACAGTACTCTGCTGCACATGTAAGTGCAAGAGATCCTGAAGCACTCACTCATCATGGGAAAGTACCAATGTGTTTCTTCATTGGTTGATGGAAGAAACATCTTACAAAAACTCTCCACATTATTGACTTTTTAAAATGTTTCTAGGAATCGTTCTAGATGAATGCTTATTAGCCTTTGTCAGTAAGTACTTTTGCAAAGTGTCGCTGTGGCGCAATCAGTTAGTGTGTAAGGCTATTAACCAAAAGGTTGGTGGTTCAATCCCACCCAGGGACTTAATTGACCTTGTTATCAGATTTTGGTGATCTTTAAGTAGACAAGTCAAAATTTCAAACCCCCTGTTATGGTGTAGGGTACCTGGCCTTCTCTGATGTAATCAGAGTTAGATTTGATTCAGTGATTTTATAAAAACAGCTAGGAAGCACAATTTAGCAGTGGGTTGCAGAGAAAAAGAAATATACTGGCAAAAAAATCCAATTGAGTGATTAAACAGCTCTTCATTTTCTGGCTTTATTTTTATGCTAACAAATTTGTTCTCGGAAAAGTGTCCACAAAGCCAAGTCTCTGATTAACACCTTTGTAGGGATGGTTTTTCACCTATTACTAAATTAAACTTGCTTCATTGGAAAGGCAGCAAGATGCATCTTCATTTCAATGTCTACTGAAATAATACAGGTTGACACCAGGAAACATTAACGCCACTGCATCCTTGCTGCTTTCGCATGTAATAGTCTGTTTAATGTGAAAACAAGGTGATATCTAATTAGCACACAGGTAAGGAATTAAGAAAATCTTTATTTAAGGGTGAAGATGTTTCTCACAAAATCGTTGCCCCAATGCATCATTGAAATTCAAGCTGGAAAGATGATTTTAATATATCACTTGTACATTTTGTATTGCTCTTCTGGTGACAATGTAGTTTGTTTTTGTCAATTACCATTTTAATAATCGGGTAAAGAAAATTAATTGGATTTTTGAAAGAAAACAATACTGTCAATATACTATTAAAACAAATTAAAATGGTAAAAGTTATTGTACTTTAAGTAAAAATAAAAGAGCAAAAATATCAATCCCAGTTTTGGATTACTTTAATTAACAAAAAAAATGCATATAGCAGAGGATAGTTTCAATCTGCCTACCTCTGGGTTATGGACCCAGCATGCTTCCATTACAGTACTCTGCTGCACATGTAAGTGCAAGAGATCCTGAAGCACTCACTCATCATGGGAAAGTACCAATGTGTTTCTTCATTGGTTGATGGAAGAAACATCTTACAAAAACTCTCCACATTATTGACTTTTTAAAATGTTTCTAGGAATCGTTCTAGATGAATGCTTATTAGACTTTGTCAGTAAGTACTTTTGCAAAGTGTCGCTGTGGCGCAATCAGTTAGTGTGTAAGGCTATTAACCAAAAGGTTGGTGGTTCAATCCCACCCAGGGACTTAATGGACCTTGTTATCAGATTTTGGTGATCTTTAAGTAGACAAGTCAAAATTTCAAACCCCCTGTTATGGTGTAGGGTACCTGGCCTTCTCTGATGTAATCAGAGTTAGATTTGATTAAGTGATTTTATAAAAACAGCTAGGAAGCACAATTTAGCAGTGGGTTGCAGAGAAAAAGAAATATGCTGGCAAAAAAATCCAATTGAGTGATTAAACAGCTCTTCATTTTCTGGCTTTATTTTTATGCTAACAAATTTGTTCTCTGAAAAGTGTCCACAAAGCCAAGTCTCTGATTAACACCTTTGCAGGGATGGTTTTTCACCTATTACTAAATTAAACTTGCTTCATTGGAAAGGCAGCAAGATGCATCTTCATTTCAATGTCTACTGAAATAATACAGGTTGACACCAGGAAACATTAAAGCCACTGCATCCTTGCTGCTTTCGCATGTAATAGTCTGTTTAATGTGAAAACAAGGTGATATCTAATTAGCACACAGGTAAGGAATTAAGAAAATCTTTATTTAAGGGTGAAGATGTTTCTCACAAAATCGTTGCCCCAATGCATCATTGAAATTCAAGCTGGAAAGATGATTTTAATATATCACTTGTACATTTTGTATTGCTCTTCTGGTGACAATGTAGTTTGTTTTTGTCAATTACCATTTTAATAATCGGGTAAAGAAAATTAATTGGATTTTTGAAAGAAAACAATACTGTCAATATACTATTAAAACAAATTAAAATGGTAAAAGTTATTGTACTTTAAGTAAAAATAAAAGAGCAAAAATATCAATCCCAGTTTTGGATTACTTTAATTAACAAAAAAAAATGCATATAGCAGAGGATAGTTTCAATCTGCCTACCTCTGGGTTATGGACCCAGCATGCTTCCATTACAGTACTCTGCTGCACATGTAAGTGCAAGAGATCCTGAAGCACTCACTCATCATGGGAAAGTACCAATGTGTTTCTTCATTGGTTGATGGAAGAAACATCTTACAAAAACTCTCCACATTATTGACTTTTTAAAATGTTTCTAGGAATCGTTCTAGATGAATGCTTATTAGACTTTGTCAGTAAGTACTTTTGCAAAGTGTCGCTGTGGCGCAATCAGTTAGTGTGTAAGGCTATTAACCAAAAGGTTGGTGGTTCAATCCCACCCAGGGACTTAATGGACCTTGTTATCAGATTTTGGTGATCTTTAAGTAGACAAGTCAAAATTTCAAACCCCCTGTTATGGTGTAGGGTACCTGGCCTTCTCTGATGTAATCAGAGTTAGATTTGATTAAGTGATTTTATAAAAACAGCTAGGAAGCACAATTTAGCAGTGGGTTGCAGAGAAAAAGAAATATGCTGGCAAAAAAATCCAATTGAGTGATTAAACAGCTCTTCATTTTCTGGCTTTATTTTTATGCTAACAAATTTGTTCTCTGAAAAGTGTCCACAAAGCCAAGTCTCTGATTAACACCTTTGCAGGGATGGTTTTTCACCTATTACTAAATTAAACTTGCTTCATTGGAAAGGCAGCAAGATGCATCTTCATTTCAATGTCTACTGAAATAATACAGGTTGACACCAGGAAACATTAAAGCCACTGCATCCTTGCTGCTTTCGCATGTAATAGTCTGTTTAATGTGAAAACAAGGTGATATCTAATTAGCACACAGGTAAGGAATTAAGAAAATCTTTATTTAAGGGTGAAGATGTTTCTCACAAAATCGTTGCCCCAATGCATCATTGAAATTCAAGCTGGAAAGATGATTTTAATATATCACTTGTACATTTTGTATTGCTCTTCTGGTGACAATGTAGTTTGTTTTTGTCAATTACCATTTTAATAATCGGGTAAAGAAAATTAATTGGATTTTTGAAAGAAAACAATACTGTCAATATACTATTAAAACAAATTAAAATGGTAAAAGTTATTGTACTTTAAGTAAAAATAAAAGAGCAAAAATATCAATCCCAGTTTTGGATTACTTTAATTAACAAAAAAAAATGCATATAGCAGAGGATAGTTTCAATCTGCCTACCTCTGGGTTATGGACCCAGCATGCTTCCATTACAGTACTCTGCTGCACATGTAAGTGCAAGAGATCCTGAAGCACTCACTCATCATGGGAAAGTACCAATGTGTTTCTTCATTGGTTGATGGAAGAAACATCTTACAAAAACTCTCCACATTATTGACTTTTTAAAATGTTTCTAGGAATCGTTCTAGATGAATGCTTATTAGACTTTGTCAGTAAGTACTTTTGCAAAGTGTCGCTGTGGCGCAATCAGTTAGTGTGTAAGGCTATTAACCAAAAGGTTGGTGGTTCAATCCCACCCAGGGACTTAATGGACCTTGTTATCAGATTTTGGTGATCTTTAAGTAGACAAGTCAAAATTTCAAACCCCCTGTTATGGTGTAGGGTACCTGGCCTTCTCTGATGTAATCAGAGTTAGATTTGATTAAGTGATTTTATAAAAACAGCTAGGAAGCACAATTTAGCAGTGGGTTGCAGAGAAAAAGAAATATGCTGGCAAAAAAATCCAATTGAGTGATTAAACAGCTCTTCATTTTCTGGCTTTATTTTTATGCTAACAAATTTGTTCTCTGAAAAGTGTCCACAAAGCCAAGTCTCTGATTAACACCTTTGCAGGGATGGTTTTTCACCTATTACTAAATTAAACTTGCTTCATTGGAAAGGCAGCAAGATGCATCTTCATTTCAATGTCTACTGAAATAATACAGGTTGACACCAGGAAACATTAAAGCCACTGCATCCTTGCTGCTTTCGCATGTAATAGTCTGTTTAATGTGAAAACAAGGTGATATCTAATTAGCACACAGGTAAGGAATTAAGAAAATCTTTATTTAAGGGTGAAGATGTTTCTCACAAAATCGTTGCCCCAATGCATCATTGAAATTCAAGCTGGAAAGATGATTTTAATATATCACTTGTACATTTTGTATTGCTCTTCTGGTGACAATGTAGTTTGTTTTTGTCAATTACCATTTTAATAATCGGGTAAAGAAAATTAATTGGATTTTTGAAAGAAAACAATACTGTCAATATACTATTAAAACAAATTAAAATGGTAAAAGTTATTGTACTTTAAGTAAAAATAAAAGAGCAAAAATATCAATCCCAGTTTTGGATTACTTTAATTAACAAAAAAAAATGCATATAGCAGAGGATAGTTTCAATCTGCCTACCTCTGGGTTATGGACCCAGCATGCATCCATTACAGTACTCTGCTGCACATGTAAGTGCAAGAGATCCTGAAGCACTCACTCATCATGGGAAAGTACCAATGTGTTTCTTCATTGGTTGATGGAAGAAACATCTTACAAAAACTCTCCACATTATTGACTTTTTAAAATGTTTCTAGGAATCGTTCTAGATGAATGCTTATTAGCCTTTGTCAGTATGCACTTTTACAAAGTGTAGCTGTGGCGCAATCAGTTAGTGTGTAAGGCTATTAACCAAAAGGTTGGTTGTTCAATCCCACCCAGGGACTTAATTGACCTTGTTATCAGATTTTGGTGATCTTTAAGTAGACAAGTCAAAATTTCAAACCCCCTGTTATGGTGTAGGGTACCTGGCCTTCTCTGATGTAATCAGAGTTAGATTTGATTCAGTGATTTTATAAAAACAGCTAGGAAGCACAATTTAGCAGTGGGTTGCAGAGAAAAAGAAATATGCTGGCAGAAAAATCCAATTGAGTGATTAAACAGCTCTTCATTTTCTGGCTTTATATTTATGCTAACTAATTTGTTCTCTGAAAAGTGTCCACAAAGCCAAGTATCTGATTAACATATTTGTAGGGATGGTTTTTCACCTATTACTAAATTAAACTTGCTTCATTGGAAAGGCAGCAAGATGCATCCTCATTTCAATATCTACTAAAATAATACAGGTTGACACCAGGAAACATTAACGCCACTGCATCCTTGCTGCTTTCTCATGTGGAAGTCTGTTTAATGTGAAAACAAGGTGATATCTAATTAGCACACAGGTAAGGAATTAAGAAAATCTTTATTTAAGGGTGAAGATGTTTCTCACAAAATCGTTGCCCCAATGCATCATTGAAATTCAAGCTGGAAAGATGATTTTAATATATCACTTGTACATTTTGTATTGCTCTTCTGGTGACAATGTAGTTTGTTTTTGTCAATTACCATTTTAATAATAGGGTAAAGAAAATTAAGTGGATTTTTGAAAGAAAACAATACTGTCAATATACTATTAAAACAAATTAAAATGGTAAAAGTTATTGTACTTTAAGTAAAAATAAAAGCTAAAATATCAATCCCAGTTTTGGATTACTTTAATGAACAAAAAAAAAATGCATATAGCAAAGGATAGTTTCAATCTGCCTACCTCTGGGTTATGGGCCCAGCATGCTTCCATTGCAGTACTCTGCTGCACATGTAAGTGCAAGAGATCCTGAAGCACTCACTCATCATGCGAAAGTACCAATGTGTTTCTTCATTGGTTGCTGGAAGAAACATCTTACAAAAACTCTCCAGATTATTGACTTTTTAAAGTTTTTCTAGGAAACGTTCTAGATGAATGCTTATTAGTCTTTGTCAGTGTGTACTTTTTGCAAAGTGTCTCTGTGGCGCAATCGGTTAGTGTGTTCAGCTATTAATCAAAAGGTTGGTGGTTCAATCCCACCCAGGGACGTAATTGACCTTGTGATCAGATTTTGGTGATATTTAAGTAGACAAGTCAAAATTGCAAACCCCCTCTTATGGTGTAGGGTACCTGGCCTTCTCTGATGTAATCAGAGTTAGATTTGATTAAGTGATTTTATAAAAAATCAGCTAGGAAGCACAATTTAGCAGTGGGTTGCAGAGAAAAAGAAAAATGCTGGCAGAAAAATCCAATTGAGTGATTAAACAGCTCTTCATTTTCTGGCTTTATTTTTATGATAACAAATTTGTTCTCTGAAAAGTGTCCACAAAGCCAAGTATCTGATTAACATCTTTGTAGGGATGGTTTTTCACCTATTACTAAATTAAACTTGCTTCATTGGAAAGGCAGCAAGATGCATCCTCATTTCAATATCTACGGAAATAATACAGGTTTACACCAGGAAACATTAACGCCACTGCATCCTTGCTGCTTTCGCATGTAATAGTCTGTTTAATGTGAAAACAAGGTGATATCTAATTAGCGCACAGGTAAGGAATTAAGAAAATCTTTATTTAAGGGTGAAGATGTTTCTCACAAAATCGTTGCCCCAATGCATCATTGAAATTCAAGCTGGAAAGATGATTTTAATATATCACTTGTACATTTTGTATTGCTCTTCTGGTGACAATGTAGTTTGTTTTTGTCAATTACCATTTTAATAATCGGGTAAAGAAAATTAATTGGATTTTTGAAAGAAAACAATACTGTCAATATACTATTAAAACAAATTAAAATGGTAAAAGTTATTGTACTTTAAGTAAAAATAAAAGAGCAAAAATATCAATCCCAGTTTTGGATTACTTTAATTAACAAAAAAAAATGCATATAGCAGAGGATAGTTTCAATCTGCCTACCTCTGGGTTATGGACCCAGCATGCTTCCATTACAGTACTCTGCTGCACATGTAAGTGCAAGAGATCCTGAAGCACTCACTCATCATGGGAAAGTACCAATGTGTTTCTTCATTGGTTGATGGAAGAAACATCTTACAAAAACTCTCCACATTATTGACTTTTTAAAATGTTTCTAGGAATCGTTCTAGCGTCTCCTCCCCGCGTCTGTGGTGCGGCTGGCAGTAGGAGGCGTCTCGGGCAGCTGTGTCCGGCCACTCCTCCCTCCTCCTCCTCCCGCTGTGTCCGGCCCTCCCTCCCTGCAGTATGCAGTATTTATCAAGGTCTCTATGGTCACCAGTCACCCCCCCTTCCCCCTCTCACCCTCCCTGCTGTGTGTCCGTCTCCCCCCCTGCTGTGTGTCCGTCGCCCCCCCCTTGCCCTCCCTGCTGTGTGTCCCCCCCCGCGCCCTCCCTGCTGTGTGTCCGGCCACCCTCCCCTCCTCCCGCTGTGTCCGGCCACCCCCCCCTCCCGCTGTGTCCGGCCACCCCCCCCATCTCGCTGTGTCCGTCCACCCCCCCCTCCCGCTGTGTCCGTCCACCCCCCCCTCCCGCTGTGACCGGCCACCCCCCCCCCACTCCCGCTGTGTCTGGCCACCCCCCCCCTCCCGCTGTGTCCGGCCACCCTCCCCTCCTCCCGCTGTGTCCGGCCACCCTCCCCTCCTCCCGCTGTGTCCGGCCACCCCCCCCTCCCGCTGTGTCCGGCCACCCCCCCCTCCCGCTGTGTCCGTCCACCCCCCCCCTCCCGCTGTGTCCGGCCACCCCCCCCTCCCGCTGTGTCCAGCCACCCCCCCCTCCTCCCGCTGTGTCCGGCCACCCCCCCTCCTCCCGCTGTGTCCGGCCACCCCCCCTCCTCCCGCTGTGTCCGTCCACCCCCCCTCCTCCTCTCTGCTGTGTGTCCATTCTCCCCCCGCCCTCCCTGCTGTGTGTCCGTCCCCCCCCGCCCTCCCTGCTGTCCGCCCCCCCCCGCCCTCCCTGCAGCGCCTGACACACGCACACGCAGCGCTTGACACACACGCACACACGCAGCACCTGACACACACACAGACGCAGCACCTGACACTCACACGGACCTGACACACACGCACACACTCACACGCAGCGCCTGACACACACAGACACGCAGCGTCTGACACACACAGACACGCAGCGCCTGACACACACACACTCACGCACCTGACACACACACTCACGCACCTGACACACACACACTCACGCACCTGACACACACACACTCACGCACCTGACACACGCACACTCACGCACCTGACACACGCACACGGCACGCAGCACCTGACACACACACACAGCACCTGACACACACACACACACGCAGCACCTGACACACAGACATGCAGCGCCTGACACACACATGCAGACACGCAGCACCTGACACACACACGCAGACACGCAGCACCTGACACACACACACACGCAGCACCTGACACACACACGCAGACACGCAGCACCTGACACACACACGCAGACACACAGCACCTGACACACACACGCAGACACGCAGCACCTGACACAGACACGCAGCACCTGACACACACACACATACGCAGCACCTGACACACACACACACACACAGCACCTGACACACACACACGCAGCACCTGACACAGACATGCAGCGCCTGACACACACACGCAGACATGCAGCACCTGACACACACATGCAGCACCTGACAGACACACACACACACACATGCAGCACCTGACACACCCACACACACAGACATGCAGCACCTGACACACCCACACACACACGCAGCACCTGACACACATACATACATGTGGCATTTAACGCACACACGCACAGCACCTGACACACAATCATATACACTCAGAGCACCTAACACACACATACACTCGCAGCACCTCACACACACTCGTATACACACACAGCACCTGCCACTCACACATATATACACATGTAGCACCTGCCACTCCCACATACATGAACAGCACCTAACACACACATATATACATGTATATATATATATATATATATATCTACGGAAATAATACAGGTTGACACCAGGAAACATTAACGCCACTGCATCTTTGCTGTTTTCTCATGTGGAAGTCTGTTTAATGTGAAAACAAGGTGATATCTAATTAGCACACAGGTAAGGAATTAAGAAAATCTTTATTTAAGGGTGAAGATGTTTCTCACAAAATCGTTGCCCCAATGCATCATTGAAATTCAAGCTGGAAAGATGATTTTAATATATCACTTGTACATTTTGTATTGCTCTTCTGGTGACAATGTAGTTTGTTTTTGTCAATTACCATTTTAATAATCGGGTAAAGAAAATTAAGTGGATTTTTGAAAGAAAACAATACTGTCAATATACTATTAAAACAAATTAAAATGGTAAAAGTTATTGTACTTTAAGTAAAAATAAAAGAGCAAAAATATCAATCCCAGTTTTGGATTACTTTAATTAACAAAAAAAATGCATGTTTTGGTTTCGGTTCCGCGGCCGTGTTTTGGGTTCTAACGCGTTTTGGCTAAACCTCACCGAATTTTTTTTGTCGGATTCGGGTGTGTTTTGGATTCGGGTGTTTTTTTCAAAAAACCCTAAAAACCAGCTTAAATCATAGAATTTGGGAGTCATTTTGATCCCAAAGTATTATTAACCTCAATAACCATAATTTCCACTCATTTTCAGTCTATTCTTAACACCTCACACCTCACAATATTATTTTTAGTCCTAAAATTTGCACCGAGGTCGCTGGATGACTAAGCTCAGCGACCCAAGTGGCCGACACAAACACCTGGCCCATCTAGGAGTGGCACTGCAGTGTCAAAATTCAGGGCTATAACGTGTAGATGAAGCACTAACAGGAGGCTTTAAAATTTTCATTCTAGTGTCTTTCTTTTGGGAGAAAAATGCAAAGGTACAATACGGCTTTTCCTTGCCGATATCTCTCTTTTGCAAAGAGCTAGGCATTGGAAAATTCAGGGCTATAACGTGTAGATGAAGCACTAACAGTAGGCTTTAACATTTTCATTCTAGTGTCTTTCGTTTGGGAGAAAAATGCAAAGGCACAATACAGCTTTTCCTTGCCGATATCTCTCTTTTGCAAAGAGATAGGCATTGGAAAATTCAGGGCTATAACGTGTAGATGAAGCACTAACAAGAGGCTTTAAAATTTTCATTCTAGTGTCTTTCGTTTGGGAGAAAAATGCAAAAGTACAATGCAGCTTTTCCTTGCCGATATCTCTCTTTTGCAAAGAGATAGGCATTGGAAAATGCAGGACTATAACGTGTAGATGAAGCACTAACAGGAGGCTTTAAAATTTTCATTCTAGTGTCTTTCGTGTGGGAGAAAAATGCAAAGGTACAATACAGCTTTTCCTTGCCGATATCTCTCTTTTGCAAAGAGATAGGCATTGGAAAATTCAGGACTATAACGTGTAGATGAAGCACTAACAGGAGGCTTTAAAATTTTCATCCTAGTGTCTTTCGTTTGGGAGAAAAATGCAAAGGTACAATACAGTTTTTCCTTGCCGATATCTCTCTTTTGCAAAGAGATAGGCATTGGAAAATTCAGGGCTATAACGTGTAGATGAAGCACTAACAGTAGGCTTTAACATTTTCATTCTAGTGTCTTTCGTTTGGGAGAAAAATGCAAAGGTACAATACAGCTTTTCCTTGCCGATATCTCTCTTTTGCAAAGAGATAGGCATTGGAAAATTCAGGGCTATAACGTGTAGATGAAGCACTAACAGTAGGCTTTAACATTTTCATTCTAGTGTCTTTCGTTTGGGAGAAAAATGCAAAGGTACAATACAGCTTTTCCTTGCCGATATCTCTCTTTTGCAAAGAGATAGGCATTGGAAAATTCAGGGCTATAACGTGTAGATGAAGCACTAATAGGAGGCTTTAAAATTTTCATTCTAGTGTCCTTCGTTTGGGAGAAAAATGCAAAGGTACAGTACAGCTTTTCCTTGCCGATATCTCTCTTTTGAAAAGAGATAGGCATTGGAAAATTCAGGGCTATAACGTGTAGATGAAGCACTAACAGGAGGCTTTAAAATTTTCATTCTAGTGTCTTTCGTTTGGGAGAAAAATGCAAAGGTACAATACAGCTTTTCCTTGCCGATATCTCTCTTTTGCAAAGAGCTAGGCATTGGAAAATTCAGGGCTATAACGTGTAGATGAAGCACTAACAGTAGGCTTTAAAATTTTCATTCTAGTGTCTTTCGTTTGGGAGAAAAATACAAAGGTACAATACAGCTTTTCCTTGCCGATATCTCTCTTTTGCAAAGAGATAGGCATTGGAAAATTCAGGGCTATAACGTGTAGATGAAGCACTAACAGGAGGCTTTAAAATTTTCATTCTAGTGTCTTTCGTTTGGGAGAAAAATGCAAAAGTACAATGCAGCTTTTCCTTGCCGATATCTCTCTTTTGCAAAGAGATAGGCATTGGAAAATGCAGGGCTATAACGTGTAGATGAAGCACTAACAGGAGGCTTTAAAATTTTCATTCTAGTGTCTTTCGTTTGGGAGAAAAATGCAAAAGTACAATGCAGCTTTTCCTTGCCGATATCTCTCTTTTGCAAAGAGATAGGCATTGGAAAATTCAGGGCTATTACGTGTAGATGAAGCACTAACAGGAGGCTTTAAAATTTTCATTCTAGTGTCCTTCGTTTGGGAGAAAAATGCAAAGGTACAATACAGCTTTTCCTTGCCGATATCTCTCTTTTGCAAAGAGCTAGGCATTGGAAAATTCAGGGCTATAACGTGTAGATGAAGCACTAACAAGAGGCTTTAAAATTTTCATTCTAGTGTCTTTCGTTTGGGAGAAAAATGCAAAAGTACAATGCAGCTTTTCCTTGCCGATATCTCTCTTTTGCAAAGAGATAGGCATTGGAAAATGCAGGACTATAACGTGTAGATGAAGCACTAACAGGAGGCTTTAAAATTTTCATTCTAGTGTCTTTCGTGTGGGAGAAAAATGCAAAGGTACAATACAGCTTTTCCTTGCCGATATCTCTCTTTTGCAAAGAGATAGGCATTGGAAAATTCAGGACTATAACGTGTAGATGAAGCACTAACAGGAGGCTTTAAAATTTTCATCCTAGTGTCTTTCGTTTGGGAGAAAAATGCAAAGGTACAATACAGTTTTTCCTTGCCGATATCTCTCTTTTGCAAAGAGATAGGCATTGGAAAATTCAGGGCTATAACGTGTAGATGAAGCACTAATAGGAGGCTTTAAAATTTTCATTCTAGTGTCCTTCGTTTGGGAGAAAAATGCAAAGGTACAATACAGCTTTTCCTTGCCGATATCTCTCTTTTGCAAAGAGATAGGCATTGGAAAATTCAGGGCTATAACGTGTAGATGAAGCACTAACAGGAGGCTTTAAAATTTTCATTCTAGTGTCTTTCGTTTGGGAGAAAAATGCAAAGGTACAATACAGCTTTTCCTTGCCGATATCTCTCTTTTGCAAAGAGATAGGCATTGGAAAATTCAGGGCTATAACGTGTAGATGAAGCACTAACAGTAGGCTTTAACATTTTCATTCTAGTGTCTTTCGTTTGGGAGAAAAATGCAAAGGTACAATACAGCTTTTCCTTGCCGATATCTCTCTTTTGCAAAGAGATAGGCATTGGAAAATTCAGGGCTATAACGTGTAGATGAAGCACTAATAGGAGGCTTTAAAATTTTCATTCTAGTGTCCTTCGTTTGGGAGAAAAATGCAAAGGTACAGTACAGCTTTTCCTTGCCGATATCTCTCTTTTGAAAAGAGATAGGCATTGGAAAATTCAGGGCTATAACGTGTAGATGAAGCACTAACAGGAGGCTTTAAAATTTTCATTCTAGTGTCTTTCGTTTGGGAGAAAAATGCAAAGGTACAATACAGCTTTTCCTTGCCGATATCTCTCTTTTGCAAAGAGCTAGGCATTGGAAAATTCAGGGCTATAACGTGTAGATGAAGCACTAACAGGAGGCTTTAAAATTTTCATTCTAGTGTCTTTCGTTTGGGAGAAAAATGCAAAGGTACAATACAGCATTTCCTTGCCGATATCTCTCTTTTGCAAAGAGATAGGCATTGGAAAATTCAGGGATATAACGTGTAGATGAAGCACTAACAGGAGGCTTTAAAATTTTCATTCTAGTGTCTTTCGTTTGGGAGAAAAATGCAAAAGTACAATGCAGCTTTTCCTTGCCGATATCTCTCTTTTGCAAAGAGATAGGCATTGGAAAATTCAGGGCTATAACGTGTAGATGAAGCACTAACAGGAGGCTTTAAAATTTTCATTCTAGTGTCTTTCGTTTGGGAGAAAAATGCAAAGGTACAATACAGCATTTCCTTGCTGATATCTCTCTTTTGCAAAGAGATAGGCATTGGAAAATTCAGGGCTATTACGTGTAGATGAAGCACTAACAAGAGGCTTTAAAATTTTCATTCTAGTGTCTTTCGTTTGGGAGAAAAATGCAAAGGTACAATACAGCTTTTCCTTGCCGATATCTCTCTTTTGCAAAGAGCTAGGCATTGGAAAATTCAGGGCTATAACGTGTAGATGAAGCACTAACAGTAGGCTTTAAAATTTTCATTCTAGTGTCTTTCGTTTGGGAGAAAAATGCAAAGGTACAATACAGCTTTTCCTTGCCGATATCTCTCTTTTGCAAAGAGATAGGTATTGGAAATTTCAGGGCTATAACGTGTAGATGAAGCACTAACAGGAGGCTTTAAAATTTTCATTCTAGTGTCTTTCGTTTGGGAGAAAAATGCAAAAGTACAATGCAGCTTTTCCTTGCCGATATCTCTCTTTTGCAAAGAGATAGGCATTGGAAAATGCAGGGCTATAACGTGTAGATGAAGCACTAACAGGAGGCTTTAAAATTTTCATTCTAGTGTCTTTCGTTTGGGAGAAAAATGCAAAAGTACAATAAATTTTCCTTGCCGATATCTCTCTTTTGCAAAGAGATAGGCATTGGAAAATTCAGGGCTATAACGTGTAGATGAAGCACTAATAGGAGGCTTTAAAATTTTCATTCTAGTGTCCTTCGTTTGGGAGAAAAATGCAAAGGTACAATACAGCTTTTCCTTGCCCATATCTCTCTTTTGCAAAGAGATAGGCATTGGAAAATTCAGGGCTATAAAGTGTAGATGAAGCACTAACAGGAGGCTTTAAAATTTTCATTCTAGTGTCTTTCGTTTGGGAGAAAAATGCAAAGGTACAATACAGCTTTTCCTTGCCGATATCTCTCTTTTGCAAAGAGATAGGCATTGGAAAATTCAGGGCTATAACGTGTAGATGAAGCACTAACAGGAGGCTATAAAATTTTCATTCTAGTGTCTTTCGTTTGGGAGAAAAATGCAAAAGTACAATGCAGCTTTTCCTTGCCGATATCTCTCTTTTGCAAAGAGATAGGCATTGGAAAATGCAGGGCTATAACGTGTAGATGAAGCACTAACAGGAGGCTTTAAAATTTTCATTCTAGTGTCTTTCGTTTGGGAGAAAAATGCAAAAGTACAATGCAGCTTTTCCTTGCCGATATCTCTCTTTTGCAAAGAGATAGGCATTGGAAAATGCAGGGCTATAACGTGTAGATGAAGCACTAACAGGAGGCTTTAAAATTTTCATTCTAGTGTCTTTCGTTTGGGAGAAAAATGCAAAGGTACAATACAGCTTTTCCTTGCCGATATCTCTCTTTTGCAAAGAGCTAGGCATTGGAAAATTCAGGGCTATAACGTGTAGATGAAGCACTAACAGTAGGCTTCAACATTTTCATTCTAGTGTCTTTCGTTTGGGAGAAAAATGCAAAGGTACAATACAGCTTTTCCTTGCCGATATCTCTCTTTTGCAAAGAGATAGGCATTGGAAATTTCAGGGCTATAACGTGTAGATGAAGCACTAACAGGAGGCTTTAAAATTTTCATTCTAGTGTCTTTCGTTTGGGAGAAAAATGCAAAAGTACAATACACTTTTCCTTGCCGATATCTCTCTTTTGCAAAGAGATAGGCATTGGAAAATTCTGGGCTATAACGTGTAGATGAAGCACTAATAGGAGGCTTTAAAATTTTCATTCTAGTGTCCTTCGTTTGGGAGAAAAATGCAAAGGTACAATACAGCTTTTCCTTGCCGATATCTCTCTTTTGCAAAGAGATAGGCATTGGAAAATTCAGGGCTATAACGTGTAGATGAAGCACTAACAGGAGGCTTTAAAATTTTCATTCTAGTGTCTTTCGTTTGGGAGAAAAATGCAAAAGTACAATGCAGCTTTTCCTTGCCGATATCTCTCTTTTGCAAAGAGATAGGCATTGGAAAATGCAGGGCTATAACGTGTAGATGAAGCACTAACAGGAGGCTTTAAAATTTTCATTCTAGTGTCTTTCGTTTGGGAGAAAAATGCAAAAGTACAATACACTTTTCCTTGCCGATATCTCTCTTTTGCAAAGAGATAGGCATTGGAAAATTCTGGGCTATAACGTGTAGATGAAGCACTAATAGGAGGCTTTAAAATTTTCATTCTAGTGTCCTTCGTTTGGGAGAAAAATGCAAAGGTACAATACAGCTTTTCCTTGCCGATATCTCTCTTTTGCAAAGAGATAGGCATTGGAAAATTCAGGGCTATAACGTGTAGATGAAGCACTAACAGGAGGCTTTAAAATTTTCATTCTAGTGTCTTTCGTTTGGGAGAAAAATGCAAAGGTACAATACAGCTTTTCCTTGCCGATATCTCTCTTTTGCAAAGAGCTAGGCATTGGAAAATTCAGGGCTATAACGTGTAGATGAAGCACTAACAGGAGGCTTTAAAATTTTCATTCTAGTGTCTTTCGTTTGGGAGAAAAATGCAAAGGTACAATACAGCATTTCCTTGCCGATATCTCTCTTTTGCAAAGAGATAGGCATTGGAAAATTCAGGGATATAACGTGTAGATGAAGCACTAACAGGAGGCTTTAAAATTTTCATTCTAGTGTCTTTCGTTTGGGAGAAAAATGCAAAAGTACAATGCAGCTTTTCCTTGCCGATATCTCTCTTTTGCAAAGAGATAGGCATTGGAAAATGCAGGGCTATAACGTGTAGATGAAGCACTAACAGGAGGCTTTAAAATTTTCATTCTAGTGTCTTTCGTTTGGGAGAAAAATGCAAAAGTACAATGCAGCTTTTCCTTGCCGATATCTCTCTTTTGCAAAGAGATAGGCATTGGAAAATTCAGGGCTATAACTTGTAGATGAAGCACTAACAGGAGGCTTTAAAATTTTCATTCTAGTGTCTTTCGTTTGGGAGAAAAATGCAAAGGTACAATACAGCTTTTCCTTGCCGATATCTCTCTTTTGCAAAGAGATAGGCATTGGAAAATTCAGGGCTATAACGTGTAGATGAAGCACTAACAGGAGGCTTTAAAATTTTCATTCTAGTGTCTTTCGTTTGGGAGAAATATGCAAAAGTACAATGCAGCTTTTCCTTGCCGATATCTCTCTTTTGCAAAGAGATAGGCATTGGAAAATGCAGGGCTATAACGTGTAGATGAAGCACTAACAGGAGGCTTTAAAATTTTCATTCTAGTGTCTTTCGTTTGGGAGAAAAATGCAAAGGTACAATACAGCATTTCCTTGCTGATATCTCTCTTTTGCAAAGAGATAGGCATTGGAAAATTCAGGGCTATTACGTGTAGATGAAGCACTAACAAGAGGCTTTAAAATTTTCATTCTAGTGTCCTTCGTTTGGGAGAAAAATGCAAAGGTACAATACAGCTTTTCCTTGCCGATATCTCTCTTTTGCAAAGAGATAGGCATTGGAAAATTCAGGGCTATAACGTGTAGATGAAGCACTAACAGGAGGCTTTAAAATTTTCATTCTAGTGTCTTTCGTTTGGGAGAAAAATGCAAAGGTACAATACAGCTTTTCCTTGCCGATATCTCTCTTTTGCAAAGAGCTAGGCATTGGAAAATTCAGGGCTATAACGTGTAGATGAAGCACTAACAGTAGGCTTTAAAATGTTCATTCTAGTGTCTTTCGTTTGGGAGAAAAATGCAAAGGTACAATACAGCTTTTCCTTGCCGATATCTCTCTTTTGCAAAGAGATAGGTATTGGAAATTTCAGGGCTATAACGTGTAGATGAAGCACTAACAGGAGGCTTTAAAATTTTCATTCTAGTGTCTTTCGTTTGGGAGAAAAATGCAAAAGTACAATGCAGCTTTTCCTTGCCGATGTCTCTCTTTTGCAAAGAGATAGGCATTGGAAAATGCAGGGCTATAACGTGTAGATGAAGCACTAACAGGAGGCTTTAAAATTTTCATTCTAGTGTCTTTCGTTTGGGAGAAAAATGCAAAAGTACAATAAATTTTCCTTGCCGATATCTCTCTTTTGCAAAGAGATAGGCATTGGAAAATTCAGGGCTATAACGTGTAGATGAAGCACTAATAGGAGGCTTTAAAATTTTCATTCTAGTGTCCTTCGTTTGGGAGAAAAATGCAAAGGTACAATACAGCTTTTCCTTGCCGATATCTCTCTTTTGCAAAGAGATAGGCATTGGAAAATTCAGGGCTATAACGTGTAGATGAAGCACTAACAGGAGGTTTTAAAATTTTCATTCTAGTGTCTTTCGTTTGGGAGAAAAATGCAAAGGTACAATACAGCTTTTCCTTGCCGATATCTCTCTTTTGCAAAGAGCTAGGCATTGGAAAATTCAGGGCTATAACGTGTAGATGAAGCACTAACAGTAGGCTTTAAAATGTTCATTCTAGTGTCTTTCGTTTGGGAGAAAAATGCAAAGGTACAATACAGCTTTTCCTTGCCGATATCTCTCTTTTGCAAAGAGATAGGTATTGGAAATTTCAGGGCTATAACGTGTAGATGAAGCACTAACAGGAGGCTTTAAAATTTTCATTCTAGTGTCTTTCGTTTGGGAGAAAAATGCAAAAGTACAATGCAGCTTTTCCTTGCCGATATCTCTCTTTTGCAAAGAGATAGGCATTGGAAAATGCAGGGCTATAACGTGTAGATGAAGCACTAACAGGAGGCTTTAAAATTTTCATTCTAGTGTCTTTCGTTTGGGAGAAAAATGCAAAAGTACAATAAATTTTCCTTGCCGATATCTCTCTTTTGCAAAGAGATAGGCATTGGAAAATTCAGGGCTATAACGTGTAGATGAAGCACTAATAGGAGGCTTTAAAATTTTCATTCTAGTGTCCTTCGTTTGGGAGAAAAATGCAAAGGTACAATACAGCTTTTCCTTGCCGATATCTCTCTTTTGCAAAGAGATAGGCATTGGAAAATTCAGGGCTATAACGTGTAGATGAAGCACTAACAGGAGGTTTTAAAATTTTCATTCTAGTGTCTTTCGTTTGGGAGAAAAATGCAAAGGTACAATACAGCTTTTCCTTGCCGATATCTCTCTTTTGCAAAGAGATAGGCATTGGAAAATTCAGGGCTATAACGTGTAGATGAAGCACTAACAGGAGGCTTTAAAATTTTCATTCTAGTGTCTTTCGTTTGGGAGAAAAGTACAATGCAGCTTTTCCTTGCCGATATCTCTCTTTTGCAAAGAGATAGGCATTGGAAAATGCAGGGCTATAACGTGTAGATGAAGCACTAACAGGAGGCTTTAAAATTTTCATTCTAGTGTCTTTCGTTTGGGAGAAAAATGCAAAAGTACAATGCAGCTTTTCCTTGCCGATATCTCTCTTTTGCAAAGAGATAGGCATTGGAAAATGCAGGGCTATAACGTGTAGATGAAGCACTAACAGGAGGCTTTAAAATTTTCATTCTAGTGTCTTTCGTTTGGGAGAAAAATGCAAAGGTACAATACAGCTTTTCCTTGCCGATATCTCTCTTTTGCAAAGAGCTAGGCATTGGAAAATTCAGGGCTATAACGTGTAGATGAAGCACTAACAGGAGGCTTTAAAATTTTCATTCTAGTGTCTTTCGTTTGGGAGAAAAATGCAAAGGTACAATACAGCTTTTCCTTGCCGATATCTCTCTTTTGCAAAGAGCTAGGCATTGGAAAATTCAGGGCTATAACGTGTAGATGAAGCACTAACAGTAGGCTTTAACATTTTCATTCTAGTGTCTTTCGTTTGGGAGAAAAATGCAAAGGTACAATACAGCTTTTCCTTGCCGATATCTCTCTTTTGCAAAGAGATAGGCATTGGAAATTTCAGGGCTATAACGTGTAGATGAAGCACTAACAGGAGGCTTTAAAATTTTCATTCTAGTGTCTTTCGTTTGGGAGAAAAATGCAAAAGTACAATGCAGCTTTTCCTTACCGACATCTCTCTTTTGCAAAGAGATGGGCATTGGAAAATGCAGGGCTATAACGTGTAGATGAAGCACTAACAGGAGGCTTTAAAATTTTCATTCTAGTGTCTTTCGTTTGGGAGAAAAATGCAAAAGTACAATACACTTTTCCTTGCCGATATCTCTCTTTTGCAAAGAGATAGGCATTGGAAAATTCGGGGCTATAACGTGTAGATGAAGCACTAATAGGAGGCTTTAAAATTTTCATTCTAGTGTCCTTCGTTTGGGAGAAAAATGCAAAGGTACAATACAGCTTTTCCTTGCCGATATCTCTCTTTTGCAAAGAGATAGGCATTGGAAAATTCAGGGCTATAACGTGTAGATGAAGCACTAACAGGAGGCTTTAAAATTTTCATTCTAGTGTCTTTCGTTTGGGAGAAAAATGCAAAGGTACAATACAGCTTTTGCTTGCCGATATCTCTCTTTTGCAAAGAGCTAGGCATTGGAAAATTCAGGGCTATAACGTGTAGATGAAGCACTAACAGTAGGCTTTAACATTTTCATTCTAGTGTCTTTCGTTTGGGAGAAAAATGCAAAGGTACAATACAGCTTTTCCTTGCCGATATCTCTCTTTTGCAAAGAGATAGGCATTGGAAATTTCAGGGCTATAACGTGTAGATGAAGCACTAACAGGAGGCTTTAAAATTTTCATTCTAGTGTCTTTCGTTTGGGAGAAAAATGCAAAAGTACAATGCAGCTTTTCCTTGCCGATATCTCTCTTTTGCAAAGAGATAGGCATTGGAAAATGCAGGGCTATAACGTGTAGATGAAGCACTAACAGGAGGCTTTAAAATTTTCATTCTAGTGTCTTTCGTTTGGGAGAAAAATGCAAAAGTACAATACACTTTTCCTTGCCGATATCTCTCTTTTGCAAAGAGATAGGCATTGGAAAATTCTGGGCTATAACGTGTAGATGAAGCACTAATAGGAGGCTTTAAAATTTTCATTCTAGTGTCCTTCGTTTGGGAGAAAAATGCAAAGGTACAATACAGCTTTTCCTTGCCGATATCTCTCTTTTGCAAAGAGATAGGCATTGGAAAATTCAGGGCTATAACGTGTAGATGAAGCACTAACAGGAGGCTTTAAAATTTTCATTCTAGTGTCTTTCGTTTGGGAGAAAAATGCAAAGGTACAATACAGCTTTTCCTTGCCGATATCTCTCTTTTGCAAAGAGCTAGGCATTGGAAAATTCAGGGCTATAACGTGTAGATGAAGCACTAACAGGAGGCTTTAAAATTTTCATTCTAGTGTCTTTCGTTTGGGAGAAAAATGCAAAAGTACAATGCAGCTTTTCCTTGCCGACATCTCTCTTTTGCAAAGAGATAGGCATTGGAAAATGCAGGGCTATAACGTGTAGATGAAGCACTAACAGGAGGCTTTAAAATTTTCATTCTAGTGTCTTTCGTTTGGGAGAAAAATGCAAAAGTACAATACACTTTTCCTTGCCGATATCTCTCTTTTGCAAAGAGATAGGCATTGGAAAATTCGGGGCTATAACGTGTAGATGAAGCACTAATAGGAGGCTTTAAAATTTTCATTCTAGTGTCCTTCGTTTGGGAGAAAAATGCAAAGGTACAATACAGCTTTTCCTTGCCGATATCTCTCTTTTGCAAAGAGATAGGCATTGGAAAATTCAGGGCTATAACGTGTAGATGAAGCACTAACAGGAGGCTTTAAAATTTTCATTCTAGTGTCTTTCGTTTGGGAGAAAAATGCAAAGGTACAATACAGCTTTTCCTTGCCGATATCTCTCTTTTGCAAAGAGCTAGGCATTGGAAAATTCAGGGCTATAACGTGTAGATGAAGCACTAACAGTAGGCTTTAACATTTTCATTCTAGTGTCTTTCGTTTGGGAGAAAAATGCAAAGGTACAATACAGCTTTTCCTTGCCGATATCTCTCTTTTGCAAAGAGATAGGCATTGGAAATTTCAGGGCTATAACGTGTAGATGAAGCACTAACAGGAGGCTTTAAAATTTTCATTCTAGTGTCTTTCGTTTGGGAGAAAAATGCAAAAGTACAATGCAGCTTTTCCTTGCCGATATCTCTCTTTTGCAAAGAGATAGGCATTGGAAAATGCAGGGCTATAACGTGTAGATGAAGCACTAACAGGAGGCTTTAAAATTTTCATTCTAGTGTCTTTCGTTTGGGAGAAAAATGCAAAAGTACAATACACTTTTCCTTGCCGATATCTCTCTTTTGCAAAGAGATAGGCATTGGAAAATTCTGGGCTATAACGTGTAGATGAAGCACTAATAGGAGGCTTTAAAATTTTCATTCTAGTGTCCTTCGTTTGGGAGAAAAATGCAAAGGTACAATACAGCTTTTCCTTGCCGATATCTCTCTTTTGCAAAGAGATAGGCATTGGAAAATTCAGGGCTATAACGTGTAGATGAAGCACTAACAGGAGGCTTTAAAATTTTCATTCTAGTGTCTTTCGTTTGGGAGAAAAATGCAAAGGTACAATACAGCTTTTCCTTGCCGATATCTCTCTTTTGCAAAGAGCTAGGCATTGGAAAATTCAGGGCTATAACGTGTAGATGAAGCACTAATAGGAGGCTTTAAAATTTTCATTCTAGTGTCTTTCGTTTGGGAGAAAAATGCAAAGGTACAATACAGCATTTCCTTGCCGATATCTCTCTTTTGCAAAGAGATAGGCATTGGAAAATTCAGGGCTATAACGTGTAGATGAAGCACTAACAGGAGGCTTTAAAATTTTCATTCTAGTGTCTTTCGTTTGGGAGAAAAATGCAAAGGTACAATACAGCTTTTCCTTGCCGATATCTCTCTTTTGCAAAGAGATAGGCATTGGAAAATGCAGGGCTATAACGTGTAGATGAAGCACTAACAGGAGGCTTTAAAATTTTCATTCTAGTGTCTTTCGTTTGGGAGAAAAATGCAAAGGTACAATACAGCATTTCCTTGCCGATATCTCTCTTTTGCAAAGAGATAGGCATTGGAAAATTCAGGGCTATTACGTGTAGATGAAGCACTAACAGGAGGCTTTAAAATTTTCATTCTAGTGTCCTTCGTTTGGGAGAAAAATGCAAAGGTACAATACAGCTTTTCCTTGCCGATATCTCTCTTTTGCAAAGAGATAGGCATTGGAAAATTCAGGGCTATAACGTGTAGATGAAGCACTAACAGGAGGCTTTAAAATTTTCATTCTAGTGTCTTTCGTTTGGGAGAAAAATGCAAAGGTACAATACAGCTTTTCCTTGCCGATATCTCTTTTGCAAAGAGCTAGGCATTGGAAAATTCAGGGCTATAACGTGTAGATGAAGCACTAACAGTAGGCTTTAAAATTTTCATTCTAGTGTCTTTCGTTTGGGAGAAAAATGCAAAGGTACAATACAGCTTTTCCTTGCCGATATCTCTCTTTTGCAAAGAGATAGGCATTGGAAAATTCAGGGCTATAACGTGTAGATGAAGCACTAACAGGAGGCTTTAAAATTTTCATTCTAGTGTCTTTCGTTTGGGAGAAAAATGCAAAAGTACAATGCAGCTTTTCCTTGCCGATATCTCTCTTTTGCAAAGAGATAGGCATTGGAAAATGCAGGGCTATAACGTGTAGATGAAGCACTAACAGGAGGCTTTAAAATTTTCATTCTAGTGTCTTTTGTTTGGGAGAAAAATGCAAAAGTACAATACACTTTTCCTTGCCGATATCTCTCTTTTGCAAAGAGATAGGCATTGGAAAATTCAGGGCTATAACGTGTAGATGAAGCACTAATAGGAGGCTTTAAAATTTTCATTCTAGTGTCCTTCGTTTGGGAGAAAAATGCAAAGGTACAATACAGCTTTTCCTTGCCGATATCTCTCTTTTGCAAAGAGATAGGCATTGGAAAATTCAGGGCTATAACGTGTAGATGAAGCACTAACAGGAGGCTTTAAAATTTTCATTCTAGTGTCTTTCGTTTGGGAGAAAAATGCAAAGGTACAATACAGCTTTTCCTTGCCGATATCTCTCTTTTGCAAAGAGATAGGCATTGGAAAATTCAGGGCTATAACGTGTAGATGAAGCACTAACAGGAGGCTTTAAAATTTTCATTCTAGTGTCTTTCGTTTGGGAGAAAAATGCAAAAGTACAATGCAGCTTTTCCTTGCCGATATCTCTCTTTTGCAAAGAGATAGGCATTGGAAAATGCAGGGCTATAACGTGTAGATGAAGCACTAACAGGAGGCTTTAAAATTTTCATTCTAGTGTCTTTCGTTTGGGAGAAAAATGCAAAAGTACAATAAATTTTCCTTGCCGATATCTCTCTTTTGCAAAGAGATAGGCATTGGAAAATTCAGGGCTATAACGTGTAGATGAAGCACTAATAGGAGGCTTTAAAATTTTCATTCTAGTGTCCTTCGTTTGGGAGAAAAATGCAAAGGTACAATACAGCTTTTCCTTGCCGATATCTCTCTTTTGCAAAGAGATAGGCATTGGAAAATTCAGGGCTATAACGTGTAGATGAAGCACTAACAGGAGGCTTTAAAATTTTCATTCTAGTGTCTTTCGTTTGGGAGAAAAATGCAAAGGTACAATACAGCTTTTCCTTGCCGATATCTCTCTTTTGCAAAGAGATAGGCATTGGAAAATTCAGGGCTATAACGTGTAGATGAAGCACTAACAGGAGGCTTTAAAATTTTCATTCTAGTGTCTTTCGTTTGGGAGAAAAATGCAAAAGTACAATGCAGCTTTTCCTTGCCGATATCTCTCTTTTGCAAAGAGATAGGCATTGGAAAATGCAGGGCTATAACGTGTAGATGAAGCACTAACAGGAGGCTTTAAAATTTTCATTCTAGTGTCTTTCGTTTGGGAGAAAAATGCAAAAGTACAATGCAGCTTTTCCTTGCCGATATCTCTCTTTTGCAAAGAGATAGGCATTGGAAAATGCAGGGCTATAACGTGTAGATGAAGCACTAACAGGAGGCTTTAAAATTTTCATTCTAGTGTCTTTCGTTTGGGAGAAAAATGCAAAGGTACAATACAGCTTTTCCTTGCCGATATCTCTCTTTTGCAAAGAGCTAGGCATTGGAAAATTCAGGGCTATAAAGTGTAGATGAAGCACTAACAGGAGGCTTTAAAATTTTCATTCTAGTGTCTTTCGTTTGGGAGAAAAATGCAAAGGTACAATACAGCTTTTCCTTGCCGATATCTCTCTTTTGCAAAGAGCTAGGCATTGGAAAATTCAGGGCTATAACGTGTAGATGAAGCACTAACAGTAGGCTTTAACATTTTCATTCTAGTGTCTTTCGTTTGGGAGAAAAATGCAAAGGTACAATACAGCTTTTCCTTGCCGATATCTCTCTTTTGCAAAGAGATAGGCATTGGAAATTTCAGGGCTATAACGTGTAGATGAAGCACTAACAGGAGGCTTTAAAATTTTCATTCTAGTGTCTTTCGTTTGGGAGAAAAATGCAAAAGTACAATGCAGCTTTTCCTTGCCGACATCTCTCTTTTGCAAAGAGATAGGCATTGGAAAATGCAGGGCTATAACGTGTAGATGAAGCACTAACAGGAGGCTTTAAAATTTTCATTCTAGTGTCTTTCGTTTGGGAGAAAAATGCAAAAGTACAATACACTTTTCCTTGCCGATATCTCTCTTTTGCAAAGAGATAGGCATTGGAAAATTCTGGGCTATAACGTGTAGATGAAGCACTAATAGGAGGCTGTAAAATTTTCATTCTAGTGTCCTTCGTTTGGGAGAAAAATGCAAAGGTACAATACAGCTTTTCCTTGCCGATATCTCTCTTTTGCAAAGAGATAGGCATTGGAAAATTCAGGGCTATAACGTGTAGATGAAGCACTAACAGGAGGCTTTAAAATTTTCATTCTAGTGTCTTTCGTTTGGGAGAAAAATGCAAAGGTACAATACAGCTTTTCCTTGCCGATATCTCTCTTTTGCAAAGAGCTAGGCATTGGAAAATTCAGGGCTATAACGTGTAGATGAAGCACTAACAGTAGGCTTTAACATTTTCATTCTAGTGTCTTTCGTTTGGGAGAAAAATGCAAAGGTACAATACAGCTTTTCCTTGCCGATATCTCTCTTTTGCAAAGAGATAGGCATTGGAAATTTCAGGGCTATAACGTGTAGATGAAGCACTAACAGGAGGCTTTAAAATTTTCATTCTAGTGTCTTTCGTTTGGGAGAAAAATGCAAAAGTACAATGCAGCTTTTCCTTGCCGATATCTCTCTTTTGCAAAGAGATAGGCATTGGAAAATTCTGGGCTATAACGTGTAGATGAAGCACTAATAGGAGGCTTTAAAATTTTCATTCTAGTGTCCTTCGTTTGGGAGAAAAATGCAAAGGTACAATACAGCTTTTCCTTGCCGATATCTCTCTTTTGCAAAGAGATAGGCATTGGAAAATTCAGGGCTATAACGTGTAGATGAAGCACTAACAGGAGGCTTTAAAATTTTCATTCTAGTGTCTTTCGTTTGGGAGAAAAATGCAAAAGTACAATGCAGCTTTTCCTTGCCGATATCTCTCTTTTGCAAAGAGATAGGCATTGGAAAATGCAGGGCTATAACGTGTAGATGAAGCACTAACAGGAGGCTTTAAAATTTTCATTCTAGTGTCTTTCGTTTGGGAGAAAAATGCAAAAGTACAACAAATTTTCCTTGCCGATATCTCTCTTTTGCAAAGAGATAGGCATTGGAAAATTCAGGGCTATAACGTGTAGATGAAGCACTAATAGGAGGCTTTAAAATTTTCATTCTAGTGTCCTTCGTTTGGGAGAAAAATGCAAAGGTACAATACAGCTTTTCCTTGCCGATATCTCTCTTTTGCAAAGAGATAGGCATTGGAAAATTCAGGGCTATAACGTGTAGATGAAGCACTAACAGGAGGCTTTAAAATTTTCATTCTAGTGTCTTTCGTTTGGGAGAAAAATGCAAAGGTACAATACAGCTTTTCCTTGCCGATATCTCTCTTTTGCAAAGAGATAGGCATTGGAAAATTCAGGGCTATAACGTGTAGATGAAGCACTAACAGGAGGCTTTAAAATTTTCATTCTAGTGTCTTTCGTTTGGGAGAAAAATGCAAAAGTACAATGCAGCTTTTCCTTGCCGATATCTCTCTTTTGCAAAGAGATAGGCATTGGAAAATGCAGGGCTATAACGTGTAGATGAAGCACTAACAGGAGGCTTTAAAATTTTCATTCTAGTGTCTTTCGTTTGGGAGAAAAATGCAAAAGTACAATGCAGCTTTTCCTTGCCGATATCTCTCTTTTGCAAAGAGATAGGCATTGGAAAATGCAGGGCTATAACGTGTAGATGAAGCACTAACAGGAGGCTTTAAAATTTTCATTCTAGTGTCTTTCGTTTGGGAGAAAAATGCAAAGGTACAATACAGCTTTTCCTTGCCGATATCTCTCTTTTGCAAAGAGCTAGGCATTGGAAAATTCAGGGCTATAACGTGTAGATGAAGCACTAACAGGAGGCTTTAAAATTTTCATTCTAGTGTCTTTCGTTTGGGAGAAAAATGCAAAGGTACAATACAGCTTTTCCTTGCCGATATCTCTCTTTTGCAAAGAGCTAGGCATTGGAAAATTCAGGGCTATAACGTGTAGATGAAGCACTAACAGTAGGCTTTAACATTTTCATTCTAGTGTCTTTCGTTTGGGAGAAAAATGCAAAGGTACAATACAGCTTTTCCTTGCCGATATCTCTCTTTTGCAAAGAGATAGGCATTGGAAATTTCAGGGCTATAACGTGTAGATGAAGCACTAACAGGAGGCTTTAAAATTTTCATTCTAGTGTCTTTCGTTTGGGAGAAAAATGCAAAGGTACAATACAGCATTTCCTTGCCGATATCTCTCTTTTGCAAAGAGATAGGCATTGGAAAATTCAGGGCTATAACGTGTAGATGAAGCACTAACAGGAGGCTTTAAAATTTTCATTCTAGTGTCTTTCGTTTGGGAGAAAAATGCAAAAGTACAATGCAGCTTTTCCTTGCCGATATCTCTCTTTTGCAAAGAGATAGGCATTGGAAAATGCAGGGCTATAACGTGTAGATGAAGCACTAACAGGAGGCTTTAAAATTTTCATTCTAGTGTCTTTCGTTTGGGAGAAAAATGCAAAAGTACAATGCAGCTTTTCCTTGCCGATATCTCTCTTTTGCAAAGAGATAGGCATTGGAAAATGCAGGGCTATAACGTGTAGATGAAGCACTAACAGGAGGCTTTAAAATTTTCATTCTAGTGTCTTTCGTTTGGGAGAAAAATGCAAAGGTACAATACAGCTTTTCCTTGCCGATATCTCTCTTTTGCAAAGAGCTAGGCATTGGAAAATTCAGGGCTATAACGTGTAGATGAAGCACTAACAGGAGGCTTTAAAATTTTCATTCTAGTGTCTTTCGTTTGGGAGAAAAATGCAAAGGTACAATACAGCTTTTCCTTGCCGATATCTCTCTTTTGCAAAGAGCTAGGCATTGGAAAATTCAGGGCTATAACGTGTAGATGAAGCACTAACAGTAGGCTTTAACATTTTCATTCTAGTGTCTTTCGTTTGGGAGAAAAATGCAAAGGTACAATACAGCTTTTCCTTGCCGATATCTCTCTTTTGCAAAGAGATAGGCATTGGAAATTTCAGGGCTATAACGTGTAGATGAAGCACTAACAGGAGGCTTTAAAATTTTCATTCTAGTGTCTTTCGTTTGGGAGAAAAATGCAAAGGTACAATACAGCATTTCCTTGCCGATATCTCTCTTTTGCAAAGAGATAGGCATTGGAAAATTCAGGGCTATAACGTGTAGATGAAGCACTAACAGGAGGCTTTAAAATTTTCATTCTAGTGTCTTTCGTTTGGGAGAAAAATGCAAAAGTACAATGCAGCTTTTCCTTGCCGATATCTCTCTTTTGCAAAGAGATAGGCATTGGAAAATGCAGGGCTATAACGTGTAGATGAAGCACTAACAGGAGGCTTTAAAATTTTCATTCTAGTGTCTTTCGTTTGGGAGAAAAATGCAAAAGTACAATGCAGCTTTTCCTTGCCGATATCTCTCTTTTGCAAAGAGATAGGCATTGGTAAATTCAGGGCTATAACGTGTAGATGAAGCACTAACAGGAGGCTTTAAAATTTTCATTCTAGTGTCTTTCGTTTGGGAGAAAAATGCAAAAGTACAATACACTTTTCCTTGCCGATATCTCTCTTTTGCAAAGAGATAGGCATTGGAAAATTCTGGGCTATAACGTGTAGATGAAGCACTAATAGGAGGCTTTAAAATTTTCATTCTAGTGTCCTTCGTTTGGGAGAAAAATGCAAAGGTACAATACAGCTTTTCCTTGCCGATATCTCTCTTTTGCAAAGAGATAGGCATTGGAAAATTCAGGGCTATAACGTGTAGATGAAGCACTAACAGGAGGCTTTAAAATTTTCATTCTAGTGTCTTTCGTTTGGGAGAAAAATGCAAAAGTACAATGCAGCTTTTCCTTGCCGATATCTCTCTTTTGCAAAGAGATAGGCATTGGAAAATGCAGGGCTATAACGTGTAGATGAAGCACTAACCGGAGGCTTTAAAATTTTCATTCTAGTGTCTTTCGTTTGGGAGAAAAATGCAAAAGTACAATGCAGCTTTTCCTTGCCGATATCTCTCTTTTGCAAAGAGATAGGCATTGGAAAATGCAGGGCTATAACGTGTAGATGAAGCACTAACAGGAGGCTTTAAAATTTTCATTCTAGTGTCTTTCGTTTGGGAGAAAAATGCAAAGGTACAATACAGCTTTTCCTTGCCGATATCTCTCTTTTGCAAAGAGCTAGGCATTGGAAAATTCAGGGCTATAACGTGTAGATGAAGCACTAACAGGAGGCTTTAAAATTTTCATTCTAGTGTCTTTCGTTTGGGAGAAAAATGCAAAGGTACAATACAGCTTTTCCTTGCCGATATCTCTCTTTTGCAAAGAGCTAGGCATTGGAAAATTCAGGGCTATAACGTGTAGATGAAGCACTAACAGTAGGCTTTAACATTTTCATTCTAGTGTCTTTCGTTTGGGAGAAAAATGCAAAGGTACAATACAGCTTTTCCTTGCCGATATCTCTCTTTTGCAAAGAGATAGGCATTGGAAATTTCAGGGCTATAACGTGTAGATGAAGCACTAACAGGAGGCTTTAAAATTTTCATTCTAGTGTCTTTCGTTTGGGAGAAAAATGCAAAAGTACAATGCAGCTTTTCCTTGCCGACATCTCTCTTTTGCAAAGAGATAGGCATTGGAAAATGCAGGGCTATAACGTGTAGATGAAGCACTAACAGGAGGCTTTAAAATTTTCATTCTAGTGTCTTTCGTTTGGGAGAAAAATGCAAAAGTACAATACACTTTTCCTTGCCGATATCTCTCTTTTGCAAAGAGATAGGCATTGGAAAATTCTGGGCTATAACGTGTAGATGAAGCACTAATAGGAGGCTTTAAAATTTTCATTCTAGTGTCCTTCGTTTGGGAGAAAAATGCAAAGGTACAATACAGCTTTTCCTTGCCGATATCTCTCTTTTGCAAAGAGATAGGCATTGGAAAATTCAGGGCTATAACGTGTAGATGAAGCACTAACAGGAGGCTTTAAAATTTTCATTCTAGTGTCTTTCGTTTGGGAGAAAAATGCAAAGGTACAATACAGCTTTTCCTTGCCGATATCTCTCTTTTGCAAAGAGCTAGGCATTGGAAAATTCAGGGCTATAACGTGTAGATGAAGCACTAATAGGAGGCTTTAAAATTTTCATTCTAGTGTCTTTCGTTTGGGAGAAAAATGCAAAGGTACAATACAGCATTTCCTTGCCGATATCTCTCTTTTGCAAAGAGATAGGCATTGGAAAATTCAGGGCTATAACGTGTAGATGAAGCACTAACAGGAGGCTTTAAAATTTTCATTCTAGTGTCTTTCGTTTGGGAGAAAAATGCAAAAGTACAATGCAGCTTTTCCTTGCCGATATCTCTCTTTTGCAAAGAGATAGGCATTGGAAAATGCAGGGCTATAACGTGTAGATGAAGCACTAACAGGAGGCTTTAAAATTTTCATTCTAGTGTCTTTCGTTTGGGAGAAAAGTGCAAAAGTACAATGCAGCTTTTCCTTGCCGATATCTCTCTTTTGCAAAGAGATAGGCATTGGAAAATTCAGGGCTATAACGTGTAGATGAAGCACTAACAGGAGGCTTTAAAATTTTCATTCTAGTGTCTTTCGTTTGGGAGAAAAATGCAAAGGTACAATACAGCTTTTCCTTGCCGATATCTCTCTTTTGCAAAGAGATAGGCATTGGAAAATTCAGGGCTATAACGTGTAGATGAAGCACTAACAGGAGGCTTTAAAATTTTCATTCTAGTGTCTTTCGTTTGGGAGAAATATGCAAAAGTACAATGCAGCTTTTCCTTGCCGATATCTCTCTTTTGCAAAGAGATAGGCATTGGAAAATGCAGGGCTATAACGTGTAGATGAAGCACTAACAGGAGGCTTTAAAATTTTCATTCTAGTGTCTTTCGTTTGGGAGAAAAATGCAAAGGTACAATACAGCATTTCCTTGCCGATATCTCTCTTTTGCAAAGAGATAGGCATTGGAAAATTCAGGGCTATAACGTGTAGATGAAGCACTAACAGGAGGCTTTAAAATTTTCATTCTAGTGTCTTTCGTTTGGGAGAAAAATGCAAAGGTACAATACAGCTTTTCCTTGCCGATATCTCTCTTTTGCAAAGAGATAGGCATTGGAAAATTCAGGGCTATAACGTGTAGATGAAGCACTAACAGGAGGCTTTAAAATTTTCATTCTAGTGTCTTTCGTTTGGGAGAAAAATGCAAAGGTACAATACAGCTTTTCCTTGCCGATATCTCTCTTTTGCAAAGAGCTAGGCATTGGAAAATTCAGGGCTATAACGTGTAGATGAAGCACTAACAGTAGGCTTTAAAATTTTCATTCTAGTGTCTTTCGTTTGGGAGAAAAATGCAAAGGTACAATACAGCTTTTCCTTGCCGATATCTCTCTTTTGCAAAGAGATAGGCATTGGAAAATTCAGGGCTATAACGTGTAGCTGAAGCACTAACAGGAGGCTTTAAAATTTTCATTCTAGTGTCTTTCGTTTGGGAGAAAAATGCAAAAGTACAATGCAGCTTTTCCTTGCCGATATCTCTCTTTTGCAAAGAGATAGGCATTGGAAAATGCAGGGCTATAACGTGTAGATGAAGCACTAACAGGAGGCTTTAAAATTTTCATTCTAGTGTCTTTCGTTTGGGAGAAAAATGCAAAAGTACAATACACTTTTCCTTGCCGATATCTCTCTTTTGCAAAGAGATAGGCATTGGAAAATTCAGGGCTATAACGTGTAGATGAAGCACTAATAGGAGGCTTTAAAATTTTCATTCTAGTGTCCTTCGTTTGGGAGAAAAATGCAAAAGTACAATGCAGCTTTTCCTTGCCGATATCTCTCTTTTGCAAAGAGATAGGCATTGGAAAATTCAGGGCTATAACGTGTAGCTGAAGCACTAACAGGAGGCTTTAAAATTTTCATTCTAGTGTCTTTCGTTTGGGAGAAAAATGCAAAAGTACAATGCAGCTTTTCCTTGCCGATATCTCTCTTTTGCAAAGAGATAGGCATTGGAAAATGCAGGGCTATAACGTGTAGATGAAGCACTAATAGGAGGCTTTAAAATTTTCATTCTAGTGTCCTTCGTTTGGGAGAAAAATGCAAAGGTACAATACAGCTTTTCCTTGCCGATATCTCTCTTTTGCAAAGAGATAGGCATTGGAAAATTCAGGGCTATAACGTGTAGATGAAGCACTAACAGGAGGCTTTAAAATTTTCATTCTAGTGTCTTTCGTTTGGGAGAAAAATGCAAAGGTACAATACAGCTTTTCCTTGCCGATATCTCTCTTTTGCAAAGAGATAGGCATTGGAAAATTCAGGGCTATAATGTGTAGATGAAGCACTAACAGGAGGCTTTAAAATTTTCATTCTAGTGTCTTTCGTTTGGGAGAAATATGCAAAAGTACAATGCAGCTTTTCCTTGCCGATATCTCTCTTTTGCAAAGAGATAGGCATTGGAAAATGCAGGGCTATAACGTGTAGATGAAGCACTAACAGGAGGCTTTAAAATTTTCATTCTAGTGTCTTTCGTTTGGGAGAAAAATGCAAAGGTACAATACAGCATTTCCTTGCCGATATCTCTCTTTTGCAAAGAGATAGGCATTGGAAAATTCAGGGCTATAACGTGTAGATGAAGCACTAACAGGAGGCTTTAAAATTTTCATTCTAGTGTCTTTCGTTTGGGAGAAAAATGCAAAGGTACAATACAGCTTTTCCTTGCCGATATCTCTCTTTTGCAAAGAGATAGGCATTGGAAAATTCAGGGCTATAACGTGTAGATGAAGCACTAACAGGAGGCTTTAAAATTTTCATTCTAGTGTCTTTCGTTTGGGAGAAAAATGCAAAGGTACAATACAGCTTTTCCTTGCCGATATCTCTCTTTTGCAAAGAGCTAGGCATTGGAAAATTCAGGGCTATAACGTGTAGATGAAGCACTAACAGTAGGCTTTAAAATTTTCATTCTAGTGTCTTTCGTTTGGGAGAAAAATGCAATGGTACAATACAGCTTTTCCTTGCCGATATCTCTCTTTTGCAAAGAGATAGGCATTGGAAAATTCAGGGCTATAACGTGTAGCTGAAGCACTAACAGGAGGCTTTAAAATTTTCATTCTAGTGTCTTTCGTTTGGGAGAAAAATGCAAAAGTACAATGCAGCTTTTCCTTGCCGATATCTCTCTTTTGCAAAGAGATAGGCATTGGAAAATGCAGGGCTATAACGTGTAGATGAAGCACTAACAGGAGGCTTTAAAATTTTCATTCTAGTGTCTTTCGTTTGGGAGAAAAATGCAAAAGTACAATACACTTTTCCTTGCCGATATCTCTCTTTTGCAAAGAGATAGGCATTGGAAAATTCAGGGCTATAACGTGTAGATGAAGCACTAATAGGAGGCTTTAAAATTTTCATTCTAGTGTCCTTCGTTTGGGAGAAAAATGCAAAGGTACAATACAGCTTTTCCTTGCCGATATCTCTCTTTTGCAAAGAGATAGGCATTGGAAAATTCAGGGCTATAACGTGTAGATGAAGCACTAACAGGAGGCTTTAAAATTTTCATTCTAGTGTCTTTCGTTTGGGAGAAAAATGCAAAGGTACAATACAGCTTTTCCTTGCCGATATCTCTCTTTTGCAAAGAGCTAGGCATTGGAAAATTCAGGGCTATAACGTGTAGATGAAGCACTAACAGGAGGCTTTAAAATTTTCATTCTAGTGTCTTTCGTTTGGGAGAAAAATGCAAAGGTACAATACAGCTTTTCCTTGCCGATATCTCTCTTTTGCAAAGAGCTAGGCATTGGAAAATTCAGGGCTATAACGTGTAGATGAAGCACTAACAGTAGGCTTTAACATTTTCATTCTAGTGTCTTTCGTTTGGGAGAAAAATGCAAAGGTACAATACAGCTTTTCCTTGCCGATATCTCTCTTTTGCAAAGAGATAGGCATTGGAAATTTCAGGGCTATAACGTGTAGATGAAGCACTAACAGGAGGCTTTAAAATTTTCATTCTAGTGTCTTTCGTTTGGGAGAAAAATGCAAAAGTACAATGCAGCTTTTCCTTGCCGACATCTCTCTTTTGCAAAGAGATAGGCATTGGAAAATGCAGGGCTATAACGTGTAGATGAAGCACTAACAGGAGGCTTTAAAATTTTCATTCTAGTGTCTTTCGTTTGGGAGAAAAATGCAAAAGTACAATACACTTTTCCTTGCCGATATCTCTCTTTTGCAAAGAGATAGGCATTGGAAAATTCGGGGCTATAACGTGTAGATGAAGCACTAATAGGAGGCTTTAAAATTTTCATTCTAGTGTCCTTCGTTTGGGAGAAAAATGCAAAGGTACAATACAGCTTTTCCTTGCCGATATCTCTCTTTTGCAAAGAGATAGGCATTGGAAAATTCAGGGCTATAACGTGTAGATGAAGCACTAACAGGAGGCTTTAAAATTTTCATTCTAGTGTCTTTCGTTTGGGAGAAAAATGCAAAGGTACAATACAGCTTTTCCTTGCCGATATCTCTCTTTTGCAAAGAGCTAGGCATTGGAAAATTCAGGGCTATAACGTGTAGATGAAGCACTAACAGTAGGCTTTAACATTTTCATTCTAGTGTCTTTCGTTTGGGAGAAAAATGCAAAGGTACAATACAGCTTTTCCTTGCCGATATCTCTCTTTTGCAAAGAGATAGGCATTGGAAATTTCAGGGCTATAACGTGTAGATGAAGCACTAACAGGAGGCTTTAACATTTTCATTCTAGTGTCTTTCGTTTGGGAGAAAAATGCAAAAGTACAATGCAGCTTTTCCTTGCCGATATCTCTCTTTTGCAAAGAGATAGGCATTGGAAAATGCAGGGCTATAACGTGTAGATGAAGCACTAACAGGAGGCTTTAAAATTTTCATTCTAGTGTCTTTCGTTTGGGAGAAAAATGCAAAAGTACAATACACTTTTCCTTGCCGATATCTCTCTTTTGCAAAGAGATAGGCATTGGAAAATTCTGGGCTATAACGTGTAGATGAAGCACTAATAGGAGGCTTTAAAATTTTCATTCTAGTGTCCTTCGTTTGGGAGAAAAATGCAAAGGTACAATACAGCTTTTCCTTGCCGATATCTCTCTTTTGCAAAGAGATAGGCATTGGAAAATTCAGGGCTATAACGTGTAGATGAAGCACTAACAGGAGGCTTTAAAATTTTCATTCTAGTGTCTTTCGTTTGGGAGAAAAATGCAAAGGTACAATACAGCTTTTCCTTGCCGATATCTCTCTTTTGCAAAGAGCTAGGCATTGGAAAATTCAGGGCTATAACGTGTAGATGAAGCACTAATAGGAGGCTTTAAAATTTTCATTCTAGTGTCTTTCGTTTGGGAGAAAAATGCAAAGGTACAATACAGCATTTCCTTGCCGATATCTCTCTTTTGCAAAGAGATAGGCATTGGAAAATTCAGGGCTATAACGTGTAGATGAAGCACTAACAGGAGGCTTTAAAATTTTCATTCTAGTGTCTTTCGTTTGGGAGAAAAATGCAAAAGTACAATGCAGCTTTTTCTTGCCGATATCTCTCTTTTGCAAAGAGATAGGCATTGGAAAATGCAGGGCTATAACGTGTAGATGAAGCACTAACAGGAGGCTTTAAAATTTTCATTCTAGTGTCTTTCGTTTGGGAGAAAAATGCAAAAGTACAATGCAGCTTTTCCTTGCCGATATCTCTCTTTTGCAAAGAGATAGGCATTGGAAAATTCAGGGCTATAACGTGTAGATGAAGCACTAACAGGAGGCTTTAAAATTTTCATTCTAGTGTCTTTCGTTTGGGAGAAAAATGCAAAGGTACAATACAGCTTTTCCTTGCCGATATCTCTCTTTTGCAAAGAGATAGGCATTGGAAAATTCAGGGCTATAACGTGTAGATGAAGCACTAACAGGAGGCTTTAAAATTTTCATTCTAGTGTCTTTCGTTTGGGAGAAATATGCAAAAGTACAATGCAGCTTTTCCTTGCCGATATCTCTCTTTTGCAAAGAGATAGGCATTGGAAAATGCAGGGCTATAACGTGTAGATGAAGCACTAACAGGAGGCTTTAACATTTTCATTCTAGTGTCTTTCGTTTGGGAGAAAAATGCAAAGGTACAATACAGCATTTCCTTGCCGATATCTCTCTTTTGCAAAGAGATAGGCATTGGAAAATTCAGGGCTATTACGTGTAGATGAAGCACTAACAGGAGGCTTTAAAATTTTCATTCTAGTGTCCTTCGTTTGGGAGAAAAATGCAAAGGTACAATACAGCTTTTCCTTGCCGATATCTCTCTTTTGCAAAGAGATAGGCATTGGAAAATTCAGGGCTATAACGTGTAGATGAAGCACTAACAGGAGGCTTTAAAATTTTCATTCTAGTGTCTTTCGTTTGGGAGAAAAATGCAAAGGTACAATACAGCTTTTCCTTGCCGATATCTCTCTTTTGCAAAGAGATAGGCATTGGAAAATTCAGGGCTATAACGTGTAGATGAAGCACTAACAGGAGGCTTTAAAATTTTCATTCTAGTGTCTTTCGTTTGGGAGAAAAATGCAAAAGTACAATGCAGCTTTTCCTTGCCGATATCTCTCTTTTGCAAAGAGATAGGCATTGGAAAATGCAGGGCTATAACGTGTAGATGAAGCACTAACAGGAGGCTTTAAAATTTTCATTCTAGTGTCTTTCGTTTGGGAGAAAAATGCAAAAGTACAATACACTTTTCCTTGCCGATATCTCTCTTTTGCAAAGAGATAGGCATTGGAAAATTCAGGGCTATAACGTGTAGATGAAGCACTAATAGGAGGCTTTAAAATTTTCATTCTAGTGTCCTTCGTTTGGGAGAAAAATGCAAAGGTACAATACAGCTTTTCCTTGCCGATATCTCTCTTTTGCAAAGAGATAGGCATTGGAAAATTCAGGGCTATAACGTGTAGATGAAGCACTAACAGGAGGCTTTAAAATTTTCATTCTAGTGTCTTTCGTTTGGGAGAAAAATGCAAAAGTACAATGCAGCTTTTCCTTGCCGATATCTCTCTTTTGCAAAGAGATAGGCATTGGAAAATGCAGGGCTATAACGTGTAGATGAAGCACTAACAGGAGGCTTTAAAATTTTCATTCTAGTGTCTTTCGTTTGGGAGAAAAATGCAAAAGTACAATGCAGCTTTTCCTTGCCGATATCTCTCTTTTGCAAAGAGATAGGCATTGGAAAATGCAGGGCTATAACGTGTAGATGAAGCACTAACAGGAGGCTTTAAAATTTTCATTCTAGTGTCTTTCGTTTGGGAGAAAAATGCAAAGGTACAATACAGCTTTTCCTTGCCGATATCTCTCTTTTGCAAAGAGCTAGGCATTGGAAAATTCAGGGCTATAACGTGTAGATGAAGCACTAACAGGAGGCTTTAAAATTTTCATTCTAGTGTCTTTCGTTTGGGAGAAAAATGCAAAGGTACAATACAGCTTTTCCTTGCCGACATCTCTCTTTTGCAAAGAGATAGGCATTGGAAAATGCAGGGCTATAACGTGTAGATGAAGCACTAACAGGAGGCTTTAAAATTTTCATTCTAGTGTCTTTCGTTTGGGAGAAAAATGCAAAAGTACAATACACTTTTCCTTGCCGATATCTCTCTTTTGCAAAGAGATAGGCATTGGAAAATTCAGGGCTATAACGTGTAGATGAAGCACTAACAGGAGGCTTTAAAATTTTCATTCTAGTGTCTTTCGTTTGGGAGAAAAATGCAAAAGTACAATGCAGCTTTTCCTTGCCGATATCTCTCTTTTGCAAAGAGATAGGCATTGGAAAATGCAGGGCTATAACGTGTAGATGAAGCACTAACAGGAGGCTTTAAAATTTTCATTCTAGTGTCTTTCGTTTGGGAGAAAAATGCAAAGGTACAATACAGCATTTCCTTGCCGATATCTCTCTTTTGCAAAGAGATAGGCATTGGAAAATTCAGGACTATTACGTGTAGATGAAGCACTAACAGGAGGCTTTAAAATTTTCATTCTAGTGTCTTTCGTTTGGGAGAAAAATGCAAAGGTACAATACAGTATTTCCTTGCCGATATCTCTCTTTTGCAAAGAGATAGGCATTGGAAAATTCAGGGCTATAACGTGTAGATGAAGCACTAATAGGAGGCTTTAAAATTTTCATTCTAGTGTCCTTCGTTTGGGAGAAAAATGCAAAGGTACAATACAGCTTTTCCTTGCCGATATCTCTCTTTTGCAAAGAGATAGGCATTGGAAAATTCAGGGCTATAACGTGTAGATGAAGCACTAACAGGAGGCTTTAAAATTTTCATTCTAGTGTCTTTCGTTTGGGAGAAAAATGCAAAGGTACAATACAGCTTTTCCTTGCCGATATCTCTCTTTTGCAAAGAGCTAGGCATTGGAAAATTCAGGGCTATAACGTGTAGATGAAGCACTAACAGTAGGCTTTAACATTTTCATTCTAGTGTCTTTCGTTTGGGAGAAAAATGCAAAGGTACAATACAGCTTTTCCTTGCCGATATCTCTCTTTTGCAAAGAGATAGGCATTGGAAAATTCAGGGCTATAACGTGTAGATGAAGCACTAACAGGAGGCTTTAAAATTTTCATTCTAGTGTCTTTCGTTTGGGAGAAAAATGCAAAAGTACAATACACTTTTCCTTGCTGATATCTCTCTTTTGCAAAGAGATAGGCATTGGAAAATTCAGGGCTATAACGTGTAGATGAAGCACTAATAGGAGGCTTTAAAATTTTAATTCTAGTGTCCTTCGTTTGGGAGAAAAATGCAAAGGTACAATACAGCTTTTCCTTGCCGATATCTCTCTTTTGCAAAGAGATAGGCATTGGAAAATTCAGGGCTATAACGTGTAGATGAAGCACTAACAGGAGGCTTTAAAATTTTCATTCTAGTGTCTTTCGTTTGGGAGAAAAATGCAAAGGTACAATACAGCTTTTCCTTGCCGATATCTCTCTTTTGCAAAGAGCTAGGCATTGGAAAATTCAGGGCTATAACGTGTAGATGAAGCACTAACTGTAGGCTTTAAAATTTTCATTCTAGTGTCTTTCGTTTGGGAGAAAAATGCAAAGGTACAATACAGTTTTTCCTTGCCGATATCTCTCTTTTGCAAAGAGATAGGCATTGGAAAATTCAGGGCTATAACGTGTAGATGAAGCACTAATAGGAGGCTTTAAAATTTTCATTCTAGTGTCCTTCGTTTGGGAGAAAAATGCAAAGGTACAATACAGCTTTTCCTTGCCGATATCTCTCTTTTGCAAAGAGCTAGGCATTGGAAAATTCAGGGCTATAACGTGTAGATGAAGCACTAACAGGAGGCTTTAACATTTTCATTCTAGTGTCTTTCGTTTGGGAGAAAAATGCAAAGGTACAATACAGCTTTTCCTTGCCGATATCTCTCTTTTGCAAAGAGCTAGGCATTGGAAAATTCAGGGCTATAACGTGTAGATGAAGCACTAACAGTAGGCTTTAACATTTTCATTCTAGTGTCTTTCGTTTGGGAGAAAAATGCAAAGGTACAATACAGCTTTTCCTTGCCGATATCTCTCTTTTGCAAAGAGATAGGCATTGGAAATTTCAGGGCTATAACGTGTAGATGAAGCACTAACAGGAGGCTTTAAAATTTTCATTCTAGTGTCTTTCGTTTGGGAGAAAAATGCAAAAGTACAATACACTTTTCCTTGCCGATATCTCTCTTTTGCAAAGAGATAGGCATTGGAAAATTCAGGGCTATAACGTGTAGATGAAGCACTAATAGGAGGCTTTCAAATTTTCATTCTAGTGTCCTTCGTTTGGGAGAAAAATGCAAAGGTACAATACAGCTTTTCCTTGCCGATATCTCTCTTTTGCAAAGAGATAGGCATTGGAAAATTCAGGGCTATAACGTGTAGATGAAGCACTAACAGGAGGCTTTAAAATTTTCATTCTAGTGTCTTTCGTTTGGGAGAAAAATGCAAAGGTACAATACAGCTTTTCCTTGCCGATATCTCTCTTTTGCAAAGAGATAGGCATTGGAAAATTCAGGGCTATAACGTGTAGATGAAGCACTAACAGGAGGCTTTAAAATTTTCATTCTAGTGTCTTTCGTTTGGGAGAAAAATGCAAAAGTACAATGCAGCTTTTCCTTGCCGATATCTCTCTTTTGGAAAGAGATAGGCATTGGAAAATGCAGGGCTATAACGTGTAGATGAAGCACTAACAGGAGGCTTTAAAATTTTCATTCTAGTGTCTTTCGTTTGTTAGAAAAATGCAAAAGTACAATGCAGCTTTTCCTTGCCGATATCTCTCTTTTGCAAAGAGATAGGCATTGGAAAATGCAGGGCTATAACGTGTAGATGAAGCACTAACAGGAGGCTTTAAAATTTTCATTCTAGTGTCTTTCGTTTGGGAGAAAAATGCAAAGGTACAATACAGCATTTCCTTGCCGATATCTCTCTTTTGCAAAGAGATAGGCATTGGAAAATTCAGGGCTATTACGTGTAGATGAAGCACTAACAGGAGGCTTTAAAATTTTCATTCTAGTGTCCTTCGTTTGGGAGAAAAATGCAAAGGTACAATACAGCTTTTCCTTGCCGATATCTCTCTTTTGCAAAGAGATAGGCATTGGAAAATTCAGGGCTATAACGTGTAGATGAAGCACTAACAGGAGGCTTTAAAATTTTCATTCTAGTGTCTTTCGTTTGGGAGAAAAATGCAAAGGTACAATACAGCTTTTCCTTGCCGATATCTCTCTTTTGCAAAGAGATAGGCATTGGAAAATTCAGGGCTATAACGTGTAGATGAAGCACTAACAGGAGGCTTTAAAATTTTCATTCTAGTGTCTTTCGTTTGGGAGAAAAATGCAAAAGTACAATGCAGCTTTTCCTTGCCGATATCTCTCTTTTGCAAAGAGATAGGCATTGGAAAATGCAGGGCTATAACGTGTAGATGAAGCACTAACAGGAGGCTTTAAAATTTTCATTCTAGTGTCTTTCGTTTGGGAGAAAAATGCAAAAGTACAATACACTTTTCCTTGCCGATATCTCTCTTTTGCAAAGAGATAGGCATTGGAAAATTCAGGGCTATAACGTGTAGATGAAGCACTAATAGGAGGCTTTAAAATTTTCATTCTAGTGTCCTTCGTTTGGGAGAAAAATGCAAAGGTACAATACAGCTTTTCCTTGCCGATATCTCTCTTTTGCAAAGAGATAGGCATTGGAAAATTCAGGGCTATAACGTGTAGATGAAGCACTAACAGGAGGCTTTAAAATTTTCATTCTAGTGTCTTTCGTTTGGGAGAAAAATGCAAAAGTACAATGCAGCTTTTCCTTGCCGATATCTCTCTTTTGCAAAGAGATAGGCATTGGAAAATGCAGGGCTATAACGTGTAGATGAAGCACTAACAGGAGGCTTTAAAATTTTCATTCTAGTGTCTTTCGTTTGGGAGAAAAATGCAAAAGTACAATGCAGCTTTTCCTTGCCGATATCTCTCTTTTGCAAAGAGATAGGCATTGGAAAATGCAGGGCTATAACGTGTAGATGAAGCACTAACAGGAGGCTTTAAAATTTTCATTCTAGTGTCTTTCGTTTGGGAGAAAAATGCAAAGGTACAATACAGCTTTTCCTTGCCGATATCTCTCTTTTGCAAAGAGCTAGGCATTGGAAAATTCAGGGCTATAACGTGTAGATGAAGCACTAACAGGAGGCTTTAAAATTTTCATTCTAGTGTCTTTCGTTTGGGAGAAAAATGCAAAGGTACAATACAGCTTTTCCTTGCCGACATCTCTCTTTTGCAAAGAGATAGGCATTGGAAAATGCAGGGCTATAACGTGTAGATGAAGCACTAACAGGAGGCTTTAAAATTTTCATTCTAGTGTCTTTCGTTTGGGAGAAAAATGCAAAAGTACAATACACTTTTCCTTGCCGATATCTCTCTTTTGCAAAGAGATAGGCATTGGAAAATTCAGGGCTATAACGTGTAGATGAAGCACTAACAGGAGGCTTTAAAATTTTCATTCTAGTGTCTTTCGTTTGGGAGAAAAATGCAAAAGTACAATGCAGCTTTTCCTTGCCGATATCTCTCTTTTGCAAAGAGATAGGCATTGGAAAATGCAGGGCTATAACGTGTAGATGAAGCACTAACAGGAGGCTTTAAAATTTTCATTCTAGTGTCTTTCGTTTGGGAGAAAAATGCAAAGGTACAATACAGCATTTCCTTGCCGATATCTCTCTTTTGCAAAGAGATAGGCATTGGAAAATTCAGGACTATTACGTGTAGATGAAGCACTAACAGGAGGCTTTAAAATTTTCATTCTAGTGTCTTTCGTTTGGGAGAAAAATGCAAAGGTACAATACAGTATTTCCTTGCCGATATCTCTCTTTTGCAAAGAGATAGGCATTGGAAAATTCAGGGCTATAACGTGTAGATGAAGCACTAATAGGAGGCTTTAAAATTTTCATTCTAGTGTCCTTCGTTTGGGAGAAAAATGCAAAGGTACAATACAGCTTTTCCTTGCCGATATCTCTCTTTTGCAAAGAGATAGGCATTGGAAAATTCAGGGCTATAACGTGTAGATGAAGCACTAACAGGAGGCTTTAAAATTTTCATTCTAGTGTCTTTCGTTTGGGAGAAAAATGCAAAGGTACAATACAGCTTTTCCTTGCCGATATCTCTCTTTTGCAAAGAGCTAGGCATTGGAAAATTCAGGGCTATAACGTGTAGATGAAGCACTAACAGTAGGCTTTAACATTTTCATTCTAGTGTCTTTCGTTTGGGAGAAAAATGCAAAGGTACAATACAGCTTTTCCTTGCCGATATCTCTCTTTTGCAAAGAGATAGGCATTGGAAAATTCAGGGCTATAACGTGTAGATGAAGCACTAACAGGAGGCTTTAAAATTTTCATTCTAGTGTCTTTCGTTTGGGAGAAAAATGCAAAAGTACAATACACTTTTCCTTGCTGATATCTCTCTTTTGCAAAGAGATAGGCATTGGAAAATTCAGGGCTATAACGTGTAGATGAAGCACTAATAGGAGGCTTTAAAATTTTAATTCTAGTGTCCTTCGTTTGGGAGAAAAATGCAAAGGTACAATACAGCTTTTCCTTGCCGATATCTCTCTTTTGCAAAGAGATAGGCATTGGAAAATTCAGGGCTATAACGTGTAGATGAAGCACTAACAGGAGGCTTTAAAATTTTCATTCTAGTGTCTTTCGTTTGGGAGAAAAATGCAAAGGTACAATACAGCTTTTCCTTGCCGATATCTCTCTTTTGCAAAGAGCTAGGCATTGGAAAATTCAGGGCTATAACGTGTAGATGAAGCACTAACTGTAGGCTTTAAAATTTTCATTCTAGTGTCTTTCGTTTGGGAGAAAAATGCAAAGGTACAATACAGTTTTTCCTTGCCGATATCTCTCTTTTGCAAAGAGATAGGCATTGGAAAATTCAGGGCTATAACGTGTAGATGAAGCACTAATAGGAGGCTTTAAAATTTTCATTCTAGTGTCCTTCGTTTGGGAGAAAAATGCAAAGGTACAATACAGCTTTTCCTTGCCGATATCTCTCTTTTGCAAAGAGCTAGGCATTGGAAAATTCAGGGCTATAACGTGTAGATGAAGCACTAACAGGAGGCTTTAACATTTTCATTCTAGTGTCTTTCGTTTGGGAGAAAAATGCAAAGGTACAATACAGCTTTTCCTTGCCGATATCTCTCTTTTGCAAAGAGCTAGGCATTGGAAAATTCAGGGCTATAACGTGTAGATGAAGCACTAACAGTAGGCTTTAACATTTTCATTCTAGTGTCTTTCGTTTGGGAGAAAAATGCAAAGGTACAATACAGCTTTTCCTTGCCGATATCTCTCTTTTGCAAAGAGATAGGCATTGGAAATTTCAGGGCTATAACGTGTAGATGAAGCACTAACAGGAGGCTTTAAAATTTTCATTCTAGTGTCTTTCGTTTGGGAGAAAAATGCAAAAGTACAATACACTTTTCCTTGCCGATATCTCTCTTTTGCAAAGAGATAGGCATTGGAAAATTCAGGGCTATAACGTGTAGATGAAGCACTAATAGGAGGCTTTCAAATTTTCATTCTAGTGTCCTTCGTTTGGGAGAAAAATGCAAAGGTACAATACAGCTTTTCCTTGCCGATATCTCTCTTTTGCAAAGAGATAGGCATTGGAAAATTCAGGGCTATAACGTGTAGATGAAGCACTAACAGGAGGCTTTAAAATTTTCATTCTAGTGTCTTTCGTTTGGGAGAAAAATGCAAAGGTACAATACAGCTTTTCCTTGCCGATATCTCTCTTTTGCAAAGAGATAGGCATTGGAAAATTCAGGGCTATAACGTGTAGATGAAGCACTAACAGGAGGCTTTAAAATTTTCATTCTAGTGTCTTTCGTTTGGGAGAAAAATGCAAAAGTACAATGCAGCTTTTCCTTGCCGATATCTCTCTTTTGGAAAGAGATAGGCATTGGAAAATGCAGGGCTATAACGTGTAGATGAAGCACTAACAGGAGGCTTTAAAATTTTCATTCTAGTGTCTTTCGTTTGTTAGAAAAATGCAAAAGTACAATGCAGCTTTTCCTTGCCGATATCTCTCTTTTGCAAAGAGATAGGCATTGGAAAATGCAGGGCTATAACGTGTAGATGAAGCACTAACAGGAGGCTTTAAAATTTTCATTCTAGTGTCTTTCGTTTGGGAGAAAAATGCAAAGGTACAATACAGCATTTCCTTGCCGATATCTCTCTTTTGCAAAGAGATAGGCATTGGAAAATTCAGGGCTATTACGTGTAGATGAAGCACTAACAGGAGGCTTTAAAATTTTCATTCTAGTGTCCTTCGTTTGGGAGAAAAATGCAAAGGTACAATACAGCTTTTCCTTGCCGATATCTCTCTTTTGCAAAGAGATAGGCATTGGAAAATTCAGGGCTATAACGTGTAGATGAAGCACTAACAGGAGGCTTTAAAATTTTCATTCTAGTGTCTTTCGTTTGGGAGAAAAATGCAAAGGTACAATACAGCTTTTCCTTGCCGATATCTCTCTTTTGCAAAGAGCTAGGCATTGGAAAATTCAGGGCTATAACGTGTAGATGAAGCACTAACAGTATGCTTTAAAATTTTCATTCTAGTGTCTTTCGTTTGGGAGAAAAATGCAAAGGTACAATACAGCTTTTCCTTGCCGATATCTCTCTTTTGCAAAGAGATAGGCATTGGAAAATTCAGGGCTATAACGTGTAGATGAAGCACTAACAGGAGGCTTTAAAATTTTCATTCTAGTGTCTTTCGTTTGGGAGAAAAATGCAAAGGTACAATACAGTATTTCCTTGCCGATATCTCTCTTTTGCAAAGAGATAGGCATTGGAAAATTCAGGGCTATAACGTGTAGATGAAGCACTAATAGGAGGCTTTAAAATTTTCATTCTAGTGTCCTTCGTTTGGGAGAAAAATGCAAAGGTACAATACAGCTTTTCTTTGCCGATATCTCTCTTTTGCAAAGAGATAGGCATTGGAAAATTCAGGGCTATAACGTGTAGATGAAGCACTAACAGGAGGCTTTAAAATTTTCATTCTAGTGTCTTTCGTTTGGGAGAAAAATGCAAAGGTACAATACAGTTTTTCCTTGCCGATATCTCTCTTTTGCAAAGAGATAGGCATTGGAAAATTCAGGGCTATAACGTGTAGATGAAGCACTAATAGGAGGCTTTAAAATTTTCATTCTAGTGTCCTTCGTTTGGGAGAAAAATGCAAAGGTACAATACAGCTTTTCCTTGCCGATATCTCTCTTTTGCAAAGAGCTAGGCATTGGAAAATTCAGGGCTATAACGTGTAGATGAAGCACTAACAGGAGGCTTTAACATTTTCATTCTAGTGTCTTTCGTTTGGGAGAAAAATGCAAAGGTACAATACAGCTTTTCCTTGCCGATATCTCTCTTTTGCAAAGAGCTAGGCATTGGAAAATTCAGGGCTATAACGTGTAGATGAAGCACTAACAGTAGGCTTTAACATTTTCATTCTAGTGTCTTTCGTTTGGGAGAAAAATGCAAAGGTACAATACAGCTTTTCCTTGCCGATATCTCTCTTTTGCAAAGAGATAGGCATTGGAAATTTCAGGGCTATAACGTGTAGATGAAGCACTAACAGGAGGCTTTAAAATTTTCATTCTAGTGTCTTTCGTTTGGGAGAAAAATGCAAAAGTACAATACACTTTTCCTTGCCGATATCTCTCTTTTGCAAAGAGATAGGCATTGGAAAATTCAGGGCTATAACGTGTAGATGAAGCTAGTAAAGACACTAGAATGAAAATTTTAAAGCCTCCTGTTAGTGCTTCATCTACACGTTATAGCCCTGAATTTTCCAATGCCTATCTCTTTGCAAAAGAGAGATATCGGCAAGGAAAAGCTATATTGTACCTTTGCATTTTTCTCCCAAACGAAAGACACTAGAATGAAAATGTTAAAGCCTACTGTTAGTGCTTCATCTACACGTTATAGCCCTGAATTTTCCAATGCCTAGCTCTTTGCAAAAGAGAGATATCGGCAAGGAAAAGCTGTATTGTACCTTTGCATTTTTCTCCCAAACGAAAGACACTAGAATGAAAATTTTAAAGCCTCCTGTTAGTGCTTCATCTACACGTTATAGCCCTGAATTTTCCAATGCCTATCTCTTTGCAAAAGAGAGATATCGGCAAGGAAAAGCTGTATTGTACCTTTGCATTTTTCTCCCAAACGAAAGACACTAGAATGAAAATTTTAAAGCCTCCTGTTAGTGCTTCATCTACACGTTATAGCCCTGAATTTTCCAATGCCTATCTCTTTGCAAAAGAGAGATATCGGCAAGGAAAAGCTGCATTGTACTTTTGCATTTTTCTCCCAAACGAAAGACACTAGAATGAAAATTTTAAAGCCTCCTGTTAGTGCTTCATCTACACGTTATAGCCCTGCATTTTCCAATGCCTATCTCTTTGCAAAAGAGAGATATCGGCAAGGAAAAGCTGCATTGTACTTTTGCATTTTTCTCCCAAACGAAAGACACTAGAATGAAAATTTTAAAGCCTCCTGTTAGTGCTTCATCTACACGTTATAGCCCTGAATTTTCCAATGCCTATCTCTTTGCAAAAGAGAGATATCGGCAAGGAAATGCTGTATTGTACCTTTGCATTTTTCTCCCAAACGAAAGACACTAGAATGAAAATTTTAAAGCCTCCTGTTAGTGCTTCATCTACACGTTATAGCCCTGAATTTTCCAATGCCTAGCTCTTTGCAAAAGAGAGATATCGGCAAGGAAAAGCTGTATTGTACCTTTGCATTTTTCTCCCAAACGAAAGACACTAGAATGAAAATTTTAAAGCCTCCTGTTAGTGCTTCATCTACACGTTATAGCCCTGAATTTTCCAATGCCTATCTCTTTGCAAAAGAGAGATATCGGCAAGGAAAAGCTGTATTGTACCTTTGCATTTTTCTCCCAAACGAAGGACACTAGAATGAAAATTTTAAAGCCTCCTATTAGTGCTTCATCTACACGTTATAGCCCAGAATTTTCCAATGCCTATCTCTTTGCAAAAGAGAGATATCGGCAAGGAAAAGTGTATTGTACTTTTGCATTTTTCTCCCAAACGAAAGACACTAGAATGAAAATTTTAAAGCCTCCTGTTAGTGCTTCATCTACACGTTATAGCCCTGCATTTTCCAATGCCTATCTCTTTGCAAAAGAGAGATATCGGCAAGGAAAAGCTGCATTGTACTTTTGCATTTTTCTCCCAAACGAAAGACACTAGAATGAAAATTTTAAAGCCTCCTGTTAGTGCTTCATCTACACGTTATAGCCCTGAAATTTCCAATGCCTATCTCTTTGCAAAAGAGAGATATCGGCAAGGAAAAGCTGTATTGTACCTTTGCATTTTTCTCCCAAACGAAAGACACTAGAATGAAAATTTTAAAGCCTCCTGATAGTGCTTCATCTACACGTTATAGCCCTGCATTTTCCAACGCCTATCTCTTTGCAAAAGAGAGATATCGGCAAGGAAAAGCTGCATTGTACTTTTGCATTTTTCTCCCAAACGAAAGACACTAGAATGAAAATTTTAAAGCCTCCTGTTAGTGCTTCATCTACACGTTATAGCCCTGAAATTTCCAATGCCTATCTCTTTGCAAAAGAGAGATATCGGCAAGGAAAAGCTGTATTGTACCTTTGCATTTTTCTCCCAAACGAAAGACACTAGAATGAAAATGTTAAAGCCTACTGTTAGTGCTTCATCTACACGTTATAGCCCTGAATTTTCCAATGCCTAGCTCTTTGCAAAAGAGAGATATCGGCAAGGAAAAGCTGTATTGTACCTTTGCATTTTTCTCCCAAACGAAAGACACTAGAATGAAAATTTTAAAGCCTCCTGTTAGTGCTTCATCTACACGTTATAGCCCTGAATTTTCCAATGCCTAGCTCTTTGCAAAAGAGAGATATCGGCAAGGAAAAGCTGTATTGTACCTTTGCATTTTTCTCCCAAACGAAGGACACTAGAATGAAAATTTTAAAGCCTCCTATTAGTGCTTCATCTACACGTTATAGCCCTGAATTTTCCAATGCCTATCTCTTTGCAAAAGAGAGATATCGGCAAGGAAAAACTGTATTGTACCTTTGCATTTTTCTCCCAAACGAAAGACACTAGAATGAAAATTTTAAAGCCTACTGTTAGTGCTTCATCTACACGTTATAGCCCTGAATTTTCCAATGCCTAGCTCTTTGCAAAAGAGAGATATCGGCAAGGAAAAGCTGTATTGTACCTTTGCATTTTTCTCCCAAACGAAAGACACTAGAATGAAAATTTTAAAGCCTCCTGTTAGTGCTTCATCTACACGTTATAGCCCAGAATTTTCCAATGCCTATCTCTTTGCAAAAGAGAGATATCGGCAAGGAAAAGCTGTATTGTACCTTTGCATTTTTCTCCCAAACGAAGGACACTAGAATGAAAATTTTAAAGCCTCCTATTTGTGCTTCATCTACACGTTATAGCCCTGAATTTTCCAATGCCTATCTCTTTGCAAAAGAGAGATATCGGCAAGGAAAAGCTGCATTGTACTTTTGCATTTTTCTCCCAAACGAAAGACACTAGAATTAAAATTTTAAAGCCTCCTGTTAGTGCTTCATCTACACGTTATAGCCCTGAATTTTCCAATGCCTATCTCTTTGCAAAAGAGAGATATCGGCAAGGAAAAGCTGTATTGTACCTTTGCATTTTTCTCCCAAACGAAAGACACTAGAATGAAAATGTTAAAGCCTACTGTTAGTGCTTCATCTACACGTTATAGCCCTGAATTTTCCAATGCCTAGCTCTTTGCAAAAGAGAGATATCGGCAAGGAAAAGCTGTATTGTACCTTTGCATTTTTCTCCCAAACGAAAGACACTAGAATGAAAATTTTAAAGCCTCCTGTTAGTGCTTCATCTACACGTTATAGTCCTGAATTTTCCAATGCCTATCTCTTTGCAAAAGAGAGATATCGGCAAGGAAAAGCTGTATTGTACCTTTGCATTTTTCTCCCAAACGAAGGACACTAGAATGAAAATTTTAAAGCCTCCTATTAGTGCTTCATCTACACGTTATAGCCCTGAATTTTCCAATGCCTATCTCTTTGCAAAAGAGAGATATCGGCAAGGAAATACTGTATTGTACCTTTGCATTTTTCTCCCAAACGAAAGACACTAGAATGAAAATTTTAAAGCCTCCTGTTAGTGCTTCATCTACACGTTATAGCCCTGAATTTTCCAATGCCTATCTCTTTGCAAAAGAGAGATATCGGCAAGGAAAAGCTGTATTGTACCTTTGCATTTTTCTCCCAAACGAAAGACACTAGAATGAAAATTTTAAAGCCTCCTGATAGTGCTTCATCTACACGTTATAGCCCTGCATTTTCCAATGCCTATCTCTTTGCAAAAGAGAGATATCGGCAAGGAAAAGCTGCATTGTACTTTTGCATTTTTCTCCCAAACGAAAGACACTAGAATGAAAATTTTAAAGCCTCCTGTTAGTGCTTCATCTACACGTTATAGCCCTGAATTTTCCAATGCCTATCTCTTTGCAAAAGAGAGATATCGGCAAGGAAAAGCTGTATTGTACCTTTGCATTTTTCTCCCAAACGAAAGACACTAGAATGAAAATGTTAAAGCCTACTGTTAGTGCTTCATCTACACGTTATAGCCCTGAATTTTCCATTGCCTAGCTCTTTGCAAAAGAGAGATATCGGCAAGGAAAAGCTGTATTGTACCTTTGCATTTTTCTCCCAAACGAAAGACACTAGAATGAAAATTTTAAAGCCTCCTGTTAGTGCTTCATCTACACGTTATAGCCCTGAATTTTCCAATGCCTAGCTCTTTGCAAAAGAGAGATATCGGCAAGGAAAAGCTGTATTGTACCTTTGCATTTTTCTCCCAAACGAAGGACACTAGAATGAAAATTTTAAAGCCTCCTATTAGTGCTTCATCTACACGTTATAGCCCTGAATTTTCCAATGCCTATCTCTTTGCAAAAGAGAGATATCGGCAAGGAAAAACTGTATTGTACCTTTGCATTTTTCTCCCAAACGAAAGACACTAGAATGAAAATTTTAAAGCCTACTGTTAGTGCTTCATCTACACGTTATAGCCCTGAATTTTCCAATGCCTAGCTCTTTGCAAAAGAGAGATATCGGCAAGGAAAAGCTGTATTGTACCTTTGCATTTTTCTCCCAAACGAAAGACACTAGAATGAAAATTTTAAAGCCTCCTGTTAGTGCTTCATCTACACGTTATAGCCCAGAATTTTCCAATGCCTATCTCTTTGCAAAAGAGAGATATCGGCAAGGAAAAGCTGTATTGTACCTTTGCATTTTTCTCCCAAACGAAGGACACTAGAATGAAAATTTTAAAGCCTCCTATTTGTGCTTCATCTACACGTTATAGCCCTGAATTTTCCAATGCCTATCTCTTTGCAAAAGAGAGATATCGGCAAGGAAAAGCTGCATTGTACTTTTGCATTTTTCTCCCAAACGAAAGACACTAGAATGAAAATTTTAAAGCCTCCTGTTAGTGCTTCATCTACACGTTATAGCCCTGAATTTTTCAATGCCTATCTCTTTGCAAAAGAGAGATATCGGCAAGGAAAAGCTGTATTGTACCTTTGCATTTTTCTCCCAAATGAAAGACACTAGAATGAAAATGTTAAAGCCTACTGTTAGTGCTTCATCTACACGTTATAGCCCTGAATTTTCCAATGCCTAGCTCTTTGCAAAAGAGAGATATCGGCAAGGAAAAGCTGTATTGTACCTTTGCATTTTTCTCCCAAACGAAAGACACTAGAATGAAAATTTTAAAGCCTCCTGTTAGTGCTTCATCTACACGTTATAGTCCTGAATTTTCCAATGCCTATCTCTTTGCAAAAGAGAGATATCGGCAAGGAAAAGCTGTATTGTACCTTTGCATTTTTCTCCCAAACGAAGGACACTAGAATGAAAATTTTAAAGCCTCCTATTAGTGCTTCATCTACACGTTATAGCCCTGAATTTTCCAATGCCTATCTCTTTGCAAAAGAGAGATATCGGCAAGGAAATACTGTATTGTACCTTTGCATTTTTCTCCCAAACGAAAGACACTAGAATGAAAATTTTAAAGCCTCCTGTTAGTGCTTCATCTACACGTTATAGCCCTGAATTTTCCAATGCCTATCTCTTTGCAAAAGAGAGATATCGGCAAGGAAAAGCTGTATTGTACCTTTGCATTTTTCTCCCAAACGAAAGACACTAGAATGAAAATTTTAAAGCCTACTGTTAGTGCTTCATCTACACGTTATAGCCCTGAATTTTCCAATGCCTATCTCTTTGCAAAAGAGAGATATCGGCAAGGAAAAGCTGTATTGTACCTTTGCATTTTTCTCCCAAACGAAGGACACTAGAATGAAAATTTTAAAGCCTCCTATTAGTGCTTCATCTACACGTTATAGCCCTGAATTTTCCAATGCCTATCTCTTTGCAAAAGAGAGATATCGGCAAGGAAATACTGTATTGTACCTTTGCATTTTTCTCCCAAACGAAAGACACTAGAATGAAAATTTTAAAGCCTCCTGTTAGTGCTTCATCTACACGTTATAGCCCTGAATTTTCCAATGCCTATCTCTTTGCAAAAGAGAGATATCGGCAAGGAAAAGCTGTATTGTACCTTTGCATTTTTCTCCCAAACGAAAGACACTAGAATGAAAATTTTAAAGCCTACTGTTAGTGCTTCATCTACACGTTATAGCCCTGAATTTTCCAATGCCTAGCTCTTTGCAAAAGAGAGATATCGGCAAGGAAAAGCTGTATTGTACCTTTGCATTTTTCTCCCAAACGAAAGACACTAGAATGAAAATTTTAAAGCCTCCTGTTAGTGCTTCATCTACACGTTATAGCCCTGAATTTTCCAATGCCTATCTCTTTGCAAAAGAGAGATATCGGCAAGGAAAAGCTGTATTGTACCTTTGCATTTTTCTCCCAAACGAAGGACACTAGAATGAAAATTTTAAAGCCTCCTATTAGTGCTTCATCTACACGTTATAGCCCTGAATTTTCCAATGCCTATCTCTTTGCAAAAGAGAGATATCGGCAAGGAAAAGCTGTATTGTACCTTTGCATTTTTCTCCCAAACGAAAGACACTAGAATGAAAATTTTAAAGCCTCCTGTTAGTGCTTCATCTACACGTTATAGCCCTGAATTTTCCAATGCCTAGCTCTTTGCAAAAGAGAGATATCGGCAAGGAAAAGCTGTATTGTACCTTTGCATTTTTCTCCCAAACGAAAGACACTAGAATGAAAATTTTAAAGCCTCCTGTTAGTGCTTCATCTACACGTTATAGCCCTGAATTTTCCAATGCCTATCTCTTTGCAAAAGAGAGATATCGGCAAGGAAAAGCTGTATTGTACCTTTGCATTTTTCTCCCAAACGAAGGACACTAGAATGAAAATTTTAAAGCCTCCTATTAGTGCTTCATCTACACGTTATAGCCCTGAATTTTCCAATGCCTATCTCTTTGCAAAAGAGAGATATCAGCAAGGAAAAGTGTATTGTACTTTTGCATTTTTCTCACAAACGAAAGACACTAGAATGAAAATTTTAAAGCCTCCTGTTAGTGCTTCATCTACACGTTATAGCCCTGCATTTTCCAATGCCTATCTCTTTGCAAAAGAGAGATATCGGCAAGGAAAAGCTGCATTGTACTTTTGCATTTTTCTCCCAAACGAAAGACACTAGAATGAAAATTTTAAAGCCTCCTGTTAGTGCTTCATCTACACGTTATAGCCCTGAATTTTCCAATGCCTATCTCTTTGCAAAAGAGAGATATCGGCAAGGAAAAGCTGTATTGTACCTTTGCATTTTTCTCCCAAACGAAAGACACTAGAATGAAAATTTTAAAGCCTACTGTTAGTGCTTCATCTACACGTTATAGCCCTGAATTTTCCAATGCCTATCTCTTTGCAAAAGAGAGATATCGGCAAGGAAAAGCTGTATTGTACCTTTGCATTTTTCTCCCAAACGAAGGACACTAGAATGAAAATTTTAAAGCCTCCTGTTAGTGCTTCATCTACACGTAATAGCCCTGAATTTTCCAATGCCTATCTCTTTGCAAAAGAGAGATATCGGCAAGGAAATGCTGTATTGTACCTTTGCATTTTTCTCCCAAACGAAAGACACTAGAATGAAAATTTTAAAGCCTCCTGTTAGTGCTTCATCTACACGTTATAGCCCTGCATTTTCCAATGCCTATCTCTTTGCAAAAGAGAGATATCGGCAAGGAAAAGCTGCATTGTACTTTTGCATATTTCTCCCAAACGAAAGACACTAGAATGAAAATTTTAAAGCCTCCTGTTAGTGCTTCATCTACACGTTATAGCCCTGAATTTTCCAATGCCTATCTCTTTGCAAAAGAGAGATATCGGCAAGGAAAAGCTGTATTGTACCTTTGCATTTTTCTCCCAAACGAAAGACACTAGAATGAAAATTTTAAAGCCTCCTGTTAGTGCTTCATCTACAAGTTATAGCCCTGAATTTTCCAATGCCTATCTCTTTGCAAAAGAGAGATATCGGCAAGGAAAAGCTGCATTGTACTTTTGCATTTTTCTCCCAAACGAAAGACACTAGAATGAAAATTTTAAAGCCTCCTGTTAGTGCTTCATCTACACGTTATAGCCCTGCATTTTCCAATGCCTATCTCTTTGCAAAAGAGAGATATCGGCAAGGAAAAGCTGCATTGTACTTTTGCATTTTTCTCCCAAACGAAAGACACTAGAATGAAAATTTTAAAGCCTCCTGTTAGTGCTTCATCTACACGTTATAGCCCTGAATTTTCCAATGCCTATCTCTTTGCAAAAGAGAGATATCGGCAAGGAAATGCTGTATTGTACCTTTGCATTTTTCTCCCAAACGAAAGACACTAGAATGAAAATTTTAAAGCCTCCTGTTAGTGCTTCATCTACACGTTATAGCCCTGAATTTTCCAATGCCTAGCTCTTTGCAAAAGAGAGATATCGGCAAGGAAAAGCTGTATTGTACCTTTGCATTTTTCTCCCAAACGAAAGACACTAGAATGAAAATTTTAAAGCCTCCTGTTAGTGCTTCATCTACACGTTATAGCCCTGAATTTTCCAATGCCTATCTCTTTGCAAAAGAGAGATATCGGCAAGGAAAAGCTGTATTGTACCTTTGCATTTTTCTCCCAAACGAAGGACACTAGAATGAAAATTTTAAAGCCTCCTATTAGTGCTTCATCTACACGTTATAGCCCAGAATTTTCCAATGCCTTTCTCTTTGCAAAAGAGAGATATCGGCAAGGAAAAGTGTATTGTACTTTTGCATTTTTCTCCCAAACGAAAGACACTAGAATGAAAATTTTAAAGCCTCCTGTTAGTGCTTCATCTACACGTTATAGCCCTGCATTTTCCAATGCCTATCTCTTTGCAAAAGAGAGATATCGGCAAGGAAAAGCTGCATTGTACTTTTGCATTTTTCTCCCAAACGAAAGACACTAGAATGAAAATTTTAAAGCCTCCTGTTAGTGCTTCATCTACACGTTATAGCCCTGAAATTTCCAATGCCTATCTCTTTGCAAAAGAGAGATATCGGCAAGGAAAAGCTGTATTGTACCTTTGCATTTTTCTCCCAAACGAAAGACACTAGAATGAAAATGTTAAAGCCTACTGTTAGTGCTTCATCTACACGTTATAGCCCTGAATTTTCCAATGCCTAGCTCTTTGCAAAAGAGAGATATCGGCAAGGAAAAGCTGTATTGTACCTTTGCATTTTTCTCCCAAACGAAAGACACTAGAATGAAAATTTTAAAGCCTCCTGTTAGTGCTTCATCTACACGTTATAGCCCTGAATTTTCCAATGCCTAGCTCTTTGCAAAAGAGAGATATCGGCAAGGAAAAGCTGTATTGTACCTTTGCATTTTTCTCCCAAACGAAGGACACTAGAATGAAAATTTTAAAGCCTCCTATTAGTGCTTCATCTACACGTTATAGCCCTGAATTTTCCAATGCCTATCTCTTTGCAAAAGAGAGATATCGGCAAGGAAAAACTGTATTGTACCTTTGCATTTTTCTCCCAAACGAAAGACACTAGAATGAAAATTTTAAAGCCTACAGTTAGTGCTTCATCTACACGTTATAGCCCTGAATTTTCCAATGCCTATCTCTTTGCAAAAGAGAGATATCGGCAAGGAAAAGCTGTATTGTACCTTTGCATTTTTCTCCCAAACGAAGGACACTAGAATGAAAATTTTAAAGCCTCCTATTAGTGCTTCATCTACACGTTATAGCCCAGAATTTTCCAATGCCTTTCTCTTTGCAAAAGAGAGATATCGGCAAGGAAAAGTGTATTGTACTTTTGCATTTTTCTCCCAAACGAAAGACACTAGAATGAAAATTTTAAAGCCTCCTGTTAGTGCTTCATCTACACGTTATAGCCCTGCATTTTCCAATGCCTATCTCTTTGCAAAAGAGAGATATCGGCAAGGAAAAGCTGCATTGTACTTTTGCATTTTTCTCCCAAACGAAAGACACTAGAATGAAAATTTTAAAGCCTCCTGTTAGTGCTTCATCTACACGTTATAGCCCTGAATTTTCTCATGCCTATCTCTTTGCAAAAGAGAGATATCGGCAAGGAAAAGCTGTATTGTACCTTTGCATTTTTCTCCCAAACGAAAGACACTAGAATGAAAATGTTAAAGCCTACTGTTAGTGCTTCATCTACACGTTATAGCCCTGAATTTTCCAATGCCTAGCTCTTTGCAAAAGAGAGATATCGGCAAGGAAAAGCTGTATTGTACCTTTGCATTTTTCTCCCAAACGAAAGACACTAGAATGAAAATTTTAAAGCCTCCTGTTAGTGCTTCATCTACACGTTATAGCCCTGAATTTTCCAATGCCTAGCTCTTTGCAAAAGAGAGATATCGGCAAGGAAAAGCTGTATTGTACCTTTGCATTTTTCTCCCAAACGAAGGACACTAGAATGAAAATTTTAAAGCCTCCTATTAGTGCTTCATCTACACGTTATAGCCCTGAATTTTCCAATGCCTATCTCTTTGCAAAAGAGAGATATCGGCAAGGAAAAACTGTATTGTACCTTTGCATTTTTCTCCCAAACGAAAGACACTAGAATGAAAATTTTAAAGCCTACAGTTAGTGCTTCATCTACACGTTATAGCCCTGAATTTTCCAATGCCTAGCTCTTTGCAAAAGAGAGATATCGGCAAGGAAAAGCTGTATTGTACCTTTGCATTTTTCTCCCAAACGAAAGACACTAGAATGAAAATTTTAAAGCCTCCTGTTAGTGCTTCATCTACACGTTATAGCCCTGAATTTTCCAATGCCTATCTCTTTGCAAAAGAGAGATATCGGCAAGGAAAAGCTGTATTGTACCTTTGCATTTTTCTCCCAAACGAAGGACACTAGAATTAAAATTTTAAAGCCTCCTATTAGTGCTTCATCTACACGTTATAGCCCTGAATTTTCCAATGCCTATCTCTTTGCAAAAGAGAGATATCAGCAAGGAAAAGTGTATTGTACTTTTGCATTTTTCTCCCAAACGAAAGACACTAGAATGAAAATTTTAAAGCCTCCTGTTAGTGCTTCATCTACACGTTATAGCCCTGAATTTTCCAATGCCTATCTCTTTGCAAAAGAGAGATATCGGCAAGGAAAAGCTGTATTGTACCTTTGCATTTTTCTCCCAAACTAAAGACACTAGAATGAAAATGTTAAAGCCTACTGTTAGTGCTTCATCTACACGTTATAGCCCTGAATTTTCCAATGCCTAGCTCTTTGCAAAAGAGAGATATCGGCAAGGAAAAGCTGTATTGTACCTTTGCATTTTTCTCCCAAACGAAAGACACTAGAATGAAAATTTTAAAGCCTCCTGTTAGTGCTTCATCTACACGTTATAGCCCTGAATTTTCCAATGCCTATCTCTTTGCAAAAGAGAGATATCGGCAAGGAAAAGCTGTATTGTACCTTTGCATTTTTCTCCCAAACGAAGGACACTAGAATGAAAATTTTAAAGCCTCCTATTAGTGCTTCATCTACACGTTATAGCCCTGAATTTTCCAATGCCTATCTCTTTGCAAAAGAGAGATATCGGCAAGGAAATACTGTATTGTACCTTTGCATTTTTCTCCCAAACGAAAGACACTAGAATGAAAATTTTAAAGCCTCCTGTTAGTGCTTCATCTACACGTTATAGCCCTGAATTTTCCAATGCCTATCTCTTTGCAAAAGAGAGATATCGGCAAGGAAAAGCTGTATTGTACCTTTGCATTTTTCTCCCAAACGAAAGACACTAGAATGAAAATTTTAAAGCCTACTGTTAGTGCTTCATCTACACGTTATAGCCCTGAATTTTCCAATGCCTAGCTCTTTGCAAAAGAGAGATATCGGCAAGGAAAAGCTGTATTGTACCTTTGCATTTTTCTCCCAAACGAAAGACACTAGAATGAAAATGTTAAAGCCTACTGTTAGTGCTTCATCTACACGTTATAGCCCTGAATTTTCCAATGCCTAGCTCTTTGCAAAAGAGAGATATCGGCTAGGAAAAGCTGTATTGTACCTTTGCATTTTTCTCCCAAACGAAAGGCACTAGAATGAAAATTTTAAAGCCTCCTGTTAGTGCTTCATCTACACGTTATAGCCCTGAATTTTCCAATGCCTAGCTCTTTGCAAAAGAGAGATATCGGCAAGGAAAAGCTGTATTGTACCTTTGCATTTTTCTCCCAAACGAAGGACACTAGAATGAAAATTTTAAAGCCTCCTATTAGTGCTTCATCTACACGTTATAGCCCTGAATTTTCCAATGCCTATCTCTTTGCAAAAGAGAGATATCGGCAAGGAAAAACTGTATTGTACCTTTGCATTTTTCTCCCAAACGAAAGACACTAGAATGAAAATTTTAAAGCCTACTGTTAGTGCTTCATCTACACGTTATAGCCCTGAATTTTCCAATGCCTAGCTCTTTGCAAAAGAGAGATATCGGCAAGGAAAAGCTGTATTGTACCTTTGCATTTTTCTCCCAAACGAAAGACACTAGAATGAAAATTTTAAAGCCTCCTGTTAGTGCTTCATCTACACGTTATAGCCCTGAATTTTCCAATGCCTATCTCTTTGCAAAAGAGAGATATCGGCAAGGAAAAGCTGTATTGTACCTTTGCATTTTTATCCCAAACGAAGGACACTAGAATGAAAATTTTAAAACCTCCTATTAGTGCTTCATCTACACGTTATAGCCCTGAATTTTCCAATGCCTATCTCTTTGCAAAAGAGAGATATCGGCAAGGAAATACTGTATTGTACCTTTGCATTTTTCTCCCAAACGAAAGACACTAGAATGAAAATTTTAAAGCCTCCTGTTAGTGCTTCATCTACACGTTATAGCCCTGAATTTTCCAATGCCTATCTCTTTGCAAAAGAGAGATATCGGCAAGGAAATACTGTATTGTACCTTTGCATTTTTCTCCCAAACGAAAGACACTAGAATGAAAATTTTAAAGCCTCCTGTTAGTGCTTCATCTACACGTTATAGCCCTGAATTTTCCAATGCCTAGCTCTTTGCAAAAGAGAGATATCGGCAAGGAAAAGCTGTATTGTACCTTTGCATTTTTCTCCCAAACGAAAGACACTAGAATGAAAATTTTAAAGCCTCCTGTTAGTGCTTCATCTACACGTTATAGCCCTGCATTTTCCAATGCCTATCTCTTTGCAAAAGAGAGATATCGGCAAGGAAAAGCTGCATTGTACTTTTGCATTTTTCTCCCAAACGAAAGACACTAGAATGAAAATTTTAAAGCCTCCTGTTAGTGCTTCATCTACACGTTATAGCCCTGAATTTTCCAATGCCTAGCTCTTTGCAAAAGAGAGATATCGGCAAGGAAAAGCTGTATTGTACCTTTGCATTTTTCTCCCAAACGGAGGACACTAGAATGAAAATTTAAAAGCCTCCTGTTAGTGCTTCATCTACACGGTATAGCCCTGAATTTTCCAATGCCTATCTCTTTGCAAAAGAGAGATATCGGCAAGGAAAAGCTGTATTGTACCTTTGCATTTTTCTCCCAAACGAAAGACACTAGAATGAAAATTTTAAAGCCTCCTGTTAGTGCTTCATCTACACGTTATAGCCCTGCATTTTCCAATGCCTATCTCTTTGCAAAAGAGAGATATCGGCAAGGAAAAGCTGCATTGTACTTTTGCATTTTTCTCCCAAACGAAAGACACTAGAATGAAAATTTTAAAGCCTCCTGTTATTGCTTCATCTACACGTTATAGCCCTGAATTTTCCAATGCCTAGCTCTTTGCAAAAGAGAGATATCGGCAAGGAAAAGCTGTATTGTACATTTGCATTTTTCTCCCAAACGAAAGACACTAGAATGAAAATGTTAAAGCCTCCTGTTAGTGCTTCATCTACACGTTATAGCCCTGAATTTTCCAATGCCTATCTCTTTGCAAAAGAGAGATATCGGCAAGGAAAAGCTGTATTGTACCTTTGCATTTTTATCCCAAACGAAGGACACTAGAATGAAAATTTTAAAGCCTCCTATTAGTGCTTCATCTACACGTTATAGCCCTGAATTTTCCAATGCCTATCTCTTTGCAAAAGAGAGATATCGGCAAGGAAATACTGTATTGTACCTTTGCATTTTTCTCCCAAACGAAAGACACTAGAATGAAAATTTTAAAGCCTCCTGTTAGTGCTTCATCTACACGTTATAGCCCTGAATTTTCCAATGCCTATCTCTTTGCAAAAGAGAGATATCGGCAAGGAAATACTGTATTGTACCTTTGCATTTTTCTCCCAAACGAAAGACACTAGAATGAAAATTTTAAAGCCTCCTGTTAGTGCTTCATCTACACGTTATAGCCCTGAATTTTCCAATGCCTAGCTCTTTGCAAAAGAGAGATATCGGCAAGGAAAAGCTGTATTGTACCTTTGCATTTTTCTCCCAAACGAAAGACACTAGAATGAAAATTTTAAAGCCTCCTGTTAGTGCTTCATCTACACGTTATAGCCCTGCATTTTCCAATGCCTATCTCTTTGCAAAAGAGAGATATCGGCAAGGAAAAGCTGCATTGTACTTTTGCATTTTTCTCCCAAACGAAAGACACTAGAATGAAAATTTTAAAGCCTCCTGTTAGTGCTTCATCTACACGTTATAGCCCTGAAATTTCCAATGCCTATCTCTTTGCAAAAGAGAGATATCGGCAAGGAAAAGCTGTATTGTACCTTTGCATTTTTCTCCCAAACGAAAGACACTAGAATGAAAATGTTAAAGCCTACTGTTAGTGCTTCATCTACACGTTATAGCCCTGAATTTTCCAATGCCTAGCTCTTTGCAAAAGAGAGATATCGGCAAGGAAAAGCTGTATTGTACCTTTGCATTTTTCTCCCAAACGAAAGACACTAGAATGAAAATTTTAAAGCCTCCTGTTAGTGCTTCATCTACACGTTATAGCCCTGAATTTTCCAATGCCTAGCTCTTTGCAAAAGAGAGATATCGGCAAGGAAAAGCTGTATTGTACCTTTGCATTTTTCTCCCAAACGAAGGACACTAGAATGAAAATTTTACAGCCTCCTATTAGTGCTTCATCTACACGTTATAGCCCTGAATTTTCCAATGCCTATCTCTTTGCAAAAGAGAGATATCGGCAAGGAAAAACTGGATTGTACCTTTGCATTTTTCTCCCAAACGAAAGACACTAGAATGAAAATTTTAAAGCCTACTGTTAGTGCTTCATCTACACGTTATAGCCCTGAATTTTCCAATGCCTAGCTCTTTGCAAAAGAGAGATATCGGCAAGGAAAAGCTGTATTGTACCTTTGCATTTTTCTCCCAAACGAAAGACACTAGAATGAAAATTTTAAAGCCTCCTGTTAGTGCTTCATCTACACGTTATAGCCCTGAATTTTCCAATGCCTATCTCTTTGCAAAAGAGAGATATCGGCAAGGAAAAGCTGTATTGTACCTTTGCATTTTTCTCCCAAAAGAAGGACACTAGAATGAAAATTTTAAAGCCTCCTATTAGTGCTTCATCTACACGTTATAGCCCTGAATTTTCCAATGCCTATCTCTTTGCAAAAGAGAGATATCAGCAAGGAAAAGTGTATTGTACTTTTGCATTTTTCTCCCAAACGAAAGACACTAGAATGAAAATTTTAAAGCCTCCTGTTAGTGCTTCATCTACACGTTATAGCCCTGCATTTTCCAATGCCTATCTCTTTGCAAAAGAGAGATATCGGCAAGGAAAAGCTGCATTGTACTTTTGCATTTTTCTACCAGACGAAAGACACTAGAATGAAAATTTTAAAGCCTCCTGTTAGTGCTTCATCTACACGTTATAGCCCTATATTTTCCAATGCCTATCTCTTTGCAAAAGAGAGATATCGGCAAGGAAAAGCTGTATTGTACCTTTGCATTTTTCTCCCAAACGAAAGACACTAGAATGAAAATTTTAAAGCCTACTGTTAGTGCTTCATCTACACGTTATAACCCTGAATTTTCCAATGCCTAGCTCTTTGCAAAAGAGAGATATCGGCAAGGAAAAGCTGTATTGTACCTTTGCATTTTTCTCCCAAACGAAAGACACTAGAATGAAAATTTTAAAGCCTCCTGTTAGTGCTTCATCTACACGTAATAGCCCTGAATTTTCCAATGCCTATCTCTTTGCAAAAGAGAGATATCGGCAAGGAAAAGCTGTATTGTACCTTTGCATTTTTCTCCCAAACGAAAGACACTAGAATGAAAATTTTAAAGCCTACTGTTAGTGCTTCATCTACACGTTATAGCCCTGAATTTTCCAATGCCTATCTCTTTGCAAAAGAGAGATATCGGCAAGGAAAAGCTGTATTGTACCTTTGCATTTTTCTCCCAAACGAAGGACACTAGAATGAAAATTTTAAAGCCTCCTGTTAGTGCTTCATCTACACGTAATAGCCCTGAATTTTCCAATGCCTATCTCTTTGCAAAAGAGAGATATCGGCAAGGAAATGCTGTATTGTACCTTTGCATTTTTCTCCCAAACGAAAGACACTAGAATGAAAATTTTAAAGCCTCCTGTTAGTGCTTCATCTACACGTTATAGCCCTGCATTTTCCAATGCCTATCTCTTTGCAAAAGAGAGATATCGGCAAGGAAAAGCTGCATTGTACTTTTGCATATTTCTCCCAAACGAAAGACACTAGAATGAAAATTTTAAAGCCTCCTGTTAGTGCTTCATCTACACGTTATAGCCCTGAATTTTCCAATGCCTATCTCTTTGCAAAAGAGAGATATCGGCAAGGAAAAGCTGTATTGTACCTTTGCATTTTTCTCCCAAACGAAGGACACTAGAATGAAAATTTTAAAGCCTCCTGATAGTGCTTCATCTACACGTTATAGCCCTGCATTTTCCAATGCCTATCTCTTTGCAAAAGAGAGATATCGGCAAGGAAAAGCTGCATTGTACTTTTGCATTTTTCTCCCAAACGAAAGACACTAGAATGAAAATTTTAAAGCCTCCTGTTAGTGCTTCATCTACACGTTATAGCCCTGAAATTTCCAATGCCTATCTCTTTGCAAAAGAGAGATATCGGCAAGGAAAAGCTGTATTGTACCTTTGCATTTTTCTCCCAAACGAAAGACACTAGAATGAAAATGTTAAAGCCTACTGTTAGTGCTTCATCTACACGTTATAGCCCTGAATTTTCCAATGCCTAGCTCTTTGCAAAAGAGAGATATCGGCAAGGAAAAGCTGTATTGTACCTTTGCATTTTTCTCCCAAACGAAAGACACTAGAATGAAAATTTTAAAGCCTCCTGTTAGTGCTTCATCTACACGTTATAGCCCTGAATTTTCCAATGCCTATCTCTTTGCAAAAGAGAGATATCGGCAAGGAAAAGCTGTATTGTACCTTTGCATTTTTATCCCAAACGAAGGACACTAGAATGAAAATTTTAAAGCCTCCTATTAGTGCTTCATCTACACGTTATAGCCCTGAATTTTCCAATGCCTATCTCTTTGCAAAAGAGAGATATCGGCAAGGAAATACTGTATTGTACCTTTGCATTTTTCTCCCAAACGAAAGACACTAGAATGAAAATTTTAAAGCCTCCTGTTAGTGCTTCATCTACACGTTATAGCCCTGAATTTTCCAATGCCTATCTCTTTGCAAAAGAGAGATATCGGCAAGGAAAAGCTGTATTGTACCTTTGCATTTTTCTCCCAAACGAAAGACACTAGAATGAAAATTTTAAAGCCTACTGTTAGTGCTTCATCTACACGTTATAGCCCTGAATTTTCCAATGCCTAGCTCTTTGCAAAAGAGAGATATCGGCAAGGAAAAGCTGTATTGTACCTTTGCATTTTTCTCCCAAACGAAAGACACTAGAATGAAAATTTTAAAGCCTCCTGTTAGTGCTTCATCTACACGTTATAGCCCTGAATTTTCCAATGCCTATCTCTTTGCAAAAGAGAGATATCGGCAAGGAAAAGCTGTATTGTACCTTTGCATTTTTCTCCCAAACGAAGGACACTAGAATGAAAATTTTAAAGCCTCCTATTAGTGCTTCATCTACACGTTATAGCCCTGAATTTTCCAATGCCTATCTCTTTGCAAAAGAGAGATATCGGCAAGGAAAAGTGTATTGTACTTTTGCATTTTTCTCCCAAACGAAAGACACTAGAATGAAAATTTTAAAGCCTCCTGATAGTGCTTCATCTACACGTTATAGCCCTGCATTTTCCAATGCCTATCTCTTTGCAAAAGAGAGATATCGGCAAGGAAAAGCTGCATTGTACTTTTGCATTTTTCTCCCAAACGAAAGACACTAGAATGAAAATTTTAAAGCCTCCTGTTAGTGCTTCATCTACACGTTATAGCCCTGAATTTTCCAATGCCTAGCTCTTTGCAAAAGAGAGATATCGGCAAGGAAAAGCTGTATTGTACCTTTGCATTTTTCTCCCAAACGAAGGACACTAGAATGAAAATTTTACAGCCTCCTATTAGTGCTTCATCTACACGTTATAGCCCTGAATTTTCCAATGCCTATCTCTTTGCAAAAGAGAGATATCAGCAAGGAAAAGTGTATTGTACTTTTGCATTTTTCTCCCAAACGAAAGACACTAGAATGAAAATTTTAAAGCCTCCTGTTAGTGCTTCATCTACACGTTATAGCCCTGAATTTTCCAATGCCTATCTCTTTGCAAAAGAGAGATATCGGCAAGGAAAAGCTGTATTGTACCTTTGCATTTTTCTCCCAAACGAAGGACACTAGAATGAAAATTTTAAAGCCTCCTATTAGTGCTTCATCTACACGTTATAGCCCTGAATTTTCCAATGCCTATCTCTTTGCAAAAGAGAGATATCAGCAAGGAAAAGTGTATTGTACTTTTGCATTTTTCTCCCAAACGAAAGACACTAGAATGAAAATTTTAAAGCCTCCTGTTAGTGCTTCATCTACACGTTATAGCCCTGCATTTTCCAATGCCTATCTCTTTGCAAAAGAGAGATATCGGCAAGGAAAAGCTGCATTGTACTTTTGCATTTTTCTCCCAAACGAAAGACACTAGAATGAAAATTTTAAAGCCTCCTGTTAGTGCTTCATCTACACGTTATAGCCCTGAATTTTCCAATGCCTATCTCTTTGCAAAAGAGAGATATCGGCAAGGAAAAGCTGTATTGTACCTTTGCATTTTTCTCCCAAACGAAAGACACTAGAATGAAAATTTTAAAGCCTACTGTTAGTGCTTCATCTACACGTTATAACCCTGAATTTTCCAATGCCTAGCTCTTTGCAAAAGAGAGATATCGGCAAGGAAAAGCTGTATTGTACCTTTGCATTTTTCTCCCAAACGAAAGACACTAGAATGAAAATTTTAAAGCCTCCTGTTAGTGCTTCATCTACACGTAATAGCCCTGAATTTTCCAATGCCTATCTCTTTGCAAAAGAGAGATATCGGCAAGGAAAAGCTGTATTGTACCTTTGCATTTTTCTCCCAAACGAAAGACACTAGAATGAAAATTTTAAAGCCTACTGTTAGTGCTTCATCTACACGTTATAGCCCTGAATTTTCCAATGCCTATCTCTTTGCAAAAGAGAGATATCGGCAAGGAAAAGCTGTATTGTACCTTTGCATTTTTCTCCCAAACGAAGGACACTAGAATGAAAATTTTAAAGCCTCCTGTTAGTGCTTCATCTACACGTAATAGCCCTGAATTTTCCAATGCCTATCTCTTTGCAAAAGAGAGATATCGGCAAGGAAATGCTGTATTGTACCTTTGCATTTTTCTCCCAAACGAAAGACACTAGAATGAAAATTTTAAAGCCTCCTGTTAGTGCTTCATCTACACGTTATAGCCCTGCATTTTCCAATGCCTATCTCTTTGCAAAAGAGAGATATCGGCAAGGAAAAGCTGCATTGTACTTTTGCATATTTCTCCCAAACGAAAGACACTAGAATGAAAATTTTAAAGCCTCCTGTTAGTGCTTCATCTACACGTTATAGCCCTGAATTTTCCAATGCCTATCTCTTTGCAAAAGAGAGATATCGGCAAGGAAAAGCTGTATTGTACCTTTGCATTTTTCTCCCAAACGAAAGACACTAGAATGAAAATTTTAAAGCCTCCTGTTAGTGCTTCATCTACACGTTATAGCCCTGAATTTTCCAATGCCTATCTCTTTGCAAAAGAGAGATATCGGCAAGGAAAAGCTGCATTGTACTTTTGCATTTTTCTCCCAAACGAAAGACACTAGAATGAAAATTTTAAAGCCTCCTGTTAGTGCTTCATCTACACGTTATAGCCCTGCATTTTCCAATGCCTATCTCTTTGCAAAAGAGAGATATCGGCAAGGAAAAGCTGCATTGTACTTTTGCATTTTTCTCCCAAACGAAAGACACTAGAATGAAAATTTTAAAGCCTCCTGTTAGTGCTTCATCTACACGTTATAGCCCTGAATTTTCCAATGCCTATCTCTTTGCAAAAGAGAGATATCGGCAAGGAAATGCTGTATTGTACCTTTGCATTTTTCTCCCAAACGAAAGACACTAGAATGAAAATTTTAAAGCCTCCTGTTAGTGCTTCATCTACACGTTATAGCCCTGAATTTTCCAATGCCTAGCTCTTTGCAAAAGAGAGATATCGGCAAGGAAAAGCTGTATTGTACCTTTGCATTTTTCTCCCAAACGAAAGACACTAGAATGAAAATTTTAAAGCCTCCTGTTAGTGCTTCATCTACACGTTATAGCCCTGAATTTTCCAATGCCTATCTCTTTGCAAAAGAGAGATATCGGCAAGGAAAAGCTGTATTGTACCTTTGCATTTTTCTCCCAAACGAAGGACACTAGAATGAAAATTTTACAGCCTCCTATTAGTGCTTCATCTACACGTTATAGCCCTGAATTTTCCAATGCCTATCTCTTTGCAAAAGAGAGATATCGGCAAGGAAAAACTGTATTGTACCTTTGCATTTTTCTCCCAAACGAAAGACACTAGAATGAAAATTTTAAAGCCTACTGTTAGTGCTTCATCTACACGTTATAGCCCTGAATTTTCCAATGCCTAGCTCTTTGCAAAAGAGAGATATCGGCAAGGAAAAGCTGTATTGTACCTTTGCATTTTTCTCCCAAACGAAAGACACTAGAATGAAAATTTTAAAGCCTCCTGTTAGTGCTTCATCTACACGTTATAGCCCTGAATTTTCCAATGCCCATCTCTTTGCAAAAGAGAGATATCGGCAAGGAAAAGCTGTATTGTACCTTTGCATTTTTCTCCCAAACGAAGGACACTAGAATGAAAATTTTAAAGCCTCCTATTAGTGCTTCATCTACACGTTATAGCCCTGAATTTTCCAATGCCTATCTCTTTGCAAAAGAGAGATATCAGCAAGGAAAAGTGTATTGTACTTTTGCATTTTTCTCCCAAACGAAAGACACTAGAATGAAAATTTTAAAGCCTCCTGTTAGTGCTTCATCTACACGTTATAGCCCTGAATTTTCCAATGCCTATCTCTTTGCAAAAGAGAGATATCGGCAAGGAAAAGCTGTATTGTACCTTTGCATTTTTCTCCCAAACGAAGGACACTAGAATGAAAATTTTAAAGCCTCCTATTAGTGCTTCATCTACACGTTATAGCCCTGAATTTTCCAATGCCTATCTCTTTGCAAAAGAGAGATATCGGCAAGGAAAAGTGTATTGTACTTTTGCATTTTTCTCCCAAACGAAAGACACTAGAATGAAAATTTTAAAGCCTCCTGTTAGTGCTTCATCTACACGTTATAGCCCTGAATTTTCCAATGCCTATCTCTTTGCAAAAGAGAGATATCGGCAAGGAAAAGCTGTATTGTACCTTTGCATTTTTCTCCCAAACTAAAGACACTAGAATGAAAATGTTAAAGCCTACTGTTAGTGCTTCATCTACACGTTATAGCCCTGAATTTTCCAATGCCTAGCTCTTTGCAAAAGAGAGATATCGGCAAGGAAAAGCTGTATTGTACCTTTGCATTTTTCTCCCAAACGAAAGACACTAGAATGAAAATTTTAAAGCCTCCTGTTAGTGCTTCATCTACACGTTATAGCCCTGAATTTTCCAATGCCTATCTCTTTGCAAAAGAGAGATATCGGCAAGGAAAAGCTGTATTGTACCTTTGCATTTTTCTCCCAAACGAAGGACACTAGAATGAAAATTTTAAAGCCTCCTATTTGTGCTTCATCTACACGTTATAGCCCTGAATTTTCCAATGCCTATCTCTTTGCAAAAGAGAGATATCGGCAAGGAAATACTGTATTGTACCTTTGCATTTTTCTCCCAAACGAAAGACACTAGAATGAAAATTTTAAAGCCTCCTGTTAGTGCTTCATCTACACGTTATAGCCCTGAATTTTCCAATGCCTATCTCTTTGCAAAAGAGAGATATCGGCAAGGAAAAGCTGTATTGTACCTTTGCATTTTTCTCCCAAACGAAAGACACTAGAATGAAAATTTTAAAGCCTACTGTTAGTGCTTCATCTACACGTTATAGCCCTGAATTTTCCAATGCCTAGCTCTTTGCAAAAGAGAGATATCGGCAAGGAAAAGCTGTATTGTACCTTTGCATTTTTCTCCCAAACGAAAGACACTAGAATGAAAATGTTAAAGCCTACTGTTAGTGCTTCATCTACACGTTATAGCCCTGAATTTTCCAATGCCTAGCTCTTTGCAAAAGAGAGATATCGGCTAGGAAAAGCTGTATTGTACTTTTGCATTTTTCTCCCAAACGAAAGGCACTAGAATGAAAATTTTAAAGCCTCCTGTTAGTGCTTCATCTACACGTTATAGCCCTGAATTTTCCAATGCCTAGCTCTTTGCAAAAGAGAGATATCGGCAAGGAAAAGCTGTATTGTACCTTTGCATTTTTCTCCCAAACGAAGGACACTAGAATGAAAATTTTAAAGCCTCCTATTAGTGCTTCATCTACACGTTATAGCCCTGAATTTTCCAATGCCTATCTCTTTGCAAAAGAGAGATATCGGCAAGGAAAAACTGTATTGTACCTTTGCATTTTTCTCCCAAACGAAAGACACTAGAATGAAAATGTTAAAGCCTACTGTTAGTGCTTCATCTACACGTTATAGCCCTGAATTTTCCAATGCCTAGCTCTTTGCAAAAGAGAGATATCGGCAAGGAAAAGCTGTATTGTACCTTTGCATTTTTCTCCCAAACGAAAGACACTAGAATGAAAATTTTAAAGCCTCCTGTTAGTGCTTCATCTACACGTTATAGCCCTGAATTTTCCAATGCCTAGCTCTTTGCAAAAGAGAGATATCGGCAAGGAAAAGCTGTATTGTACCTTTGCATTTTTCTCCCAAACGAAGGACACTAGAATGAAAATTTTACAGCCTCCTATTAGTGCTTCATCTACACGTTATAGCCCTGAATTTTCCAATGCCTATCTCTTTGCAAAAGAGAGATATCGGCAAGGAAAAACTGTATTGTACCTTTGCATTTTTCTCCCAAACGAAAGACACTAGAATGAAAATTTTAAAGCCTACTGTTAGTGCTTCATCTACACGTTATAGCCCTGAATTTTCCAATGCCTATCTCTTTGCAAAAGAGAGATATCGGCAAGGAAAAGCTGTATTGTACCTTTGCATTTTTCTCCCAAACGAAAGACACTAGAATGAAAATTTTAAAGCCTACTGTTAGTGCTTCATCTACACGTTATAACCCTGAATTTTCCAATGCCTAGCTCTTTGCAAAAGAGAGATATCGGCAAGGAAAAGCTGTATTGTACCTTTGCATTTTTCTCCCAAACGAAAGACACTAGAATGAAAATTTTAAAGCCTCCTGTTAGTGCTTCATCTACACGTAATAGCCCTGAATTTTCCAATGCCTATCTCTTTGCAAAAGAGAGATATCGGCAAGGAAAAGCTGTATTGTACCTTTGCATTTTTCTCCCAAACGAAAGACACTAGAATGAAAATTTTAAAGCCTACTGTTAGTGCTTCATCTACACGTTATAGCCCTGAATTTTCCAATGCCTATCTCTTTGCAAAAGAGAGATATCGGCAAGGAAAAGCTGTATTGTACCTTTGCATTTTTCTCCCAAACGAAGGACACTAGAATGAAAATTTTAAAGCCTCCTGTTAGTGCTTCATCTACACGTAATAGCCCTGAATTTTCCAATGCCTATCTCTTTGCAAAAGAGAGATATCGGCAAGGAAATGCTGTATTGTACCTTTGCATTTTTCTCCCAAACGAAAGACACTAGAATGAAAATTTTAAAGCCTCCTGTTAGTGCTTCATCTACACGTTATAGCCCTGCATTTTCCAATGCCTATCTCTTTGCAAAAGAGAGATATCGGCAAGGAAAAGCTGCATTGTACTTTTGCATATTTCTCCCAAACGAAAGACACTAGAATGAAAATTTTAAAGCCTCCTGTTAGTGCTTCATCTACACGTTATAGCCCTGAATTTTCCAATGCCTATCTCTTTGCAAAAGAGAGATATCGGCAAGGAAAAGCTGTATTGTACCTTTGCATTTTTCTCCCAAACGAAAGACACTAGAATGAAAATTTTAAAGCCTACTGTTAGTGCTTCATCCACACGTTATAGCCCTGAATTTTCCAATGCCTAGCTCTTTGCAAAAGAGAGATATCGGCAAGGAAAAGCTGTATTGTACCTTTGCATTTTTCTCCCAAACGAAAGACACTAGAATGAAAATTTTAAAGCCTCCTGTTAGTGCTTCATCTACACGTTATAGCCCTGAATTTTCCAATGCCTATCTCTTTGCAAAAGAGAGATATCGGCAAGGAAAAGCTGTATTGTACCTTTGCATTTTTCTCCCAAACGAAGGACACTAGAATGAAAATTTTAAAGCCTCCTATTAGTGCTTCATCTACACGTTATAGCCCTGAATTTTCCAATGCCTATCTCTTTGCAAAAGAGAGATATCGGCAAGGAAAAGTGTATTGTACTTTTGCATTTTTCTCCCAAACGAAAGACACTAGAATGAAAATTTTAAAGCCTCCTGATAGTGCTTCATCTACACGTTATAGCCCTGCATTTTCCAATGCCTATCTCTTTGCAAAAGAGAGAT